>NW_024387332.1:1123030-1175530 GCF_900408965.1 Simochromis diagramma | reverse complement strand
ACGGGCATCGGCAAAAAAAAAAATTGCTCGTACTCATGCTGCCCCGACGTCAGCCAGCGCATACTGGGAATGGTACAGGCACCGATCGGTTTTCTATCGCCCATTTGCTGGGAGTAAGGGCGCCCTCCGTTTGCGAGGTGCGCCTGCTGCTTGCGGCACAGAGAGGAGAGGGCGGGGCGGCGGGGGATTCTCTGGCTGGCTGGAGCAGCAGCTATTAACCAACTCGCAAAATAAAACAAAATAAAAACAAACCAACAAACAACATACAGACTTATAATTTGCACCGATGTTTTTTCGAAATTCTGTACACGAAAAGTGAGCGAGAGCCCTCGGTGCGCCTGCTCGCTGCTGAAGTCAAAGTAAACTTTATTGTCATCTCCGCTACAGACAGTCCAGTATATAGAGAGACGAGACGACAAGGCTCCAGCTACAGCAGTGCAAGTAAACAAACAACAAATATAAGAAGAGTAAGAAAATAAATATACACTTTATGACTCGGGGCAAAGGATCAATAACAATTTAAAATGTATATTTTGTATTTTGATGATTTAATGTCTCACACACAACCCGTGGAAAGAGGTTCATAATGTTGTAAATCCAAGCCCATCATGTGTTCATGATCTGAATCCTGGGTTGTGTGAAATCTCAGAAATACACCTTAGACAAAGTGAATCTTGAACTAAGGTGTAGGTGTGTTAGGTCATGTTGTGGTGATCCTCGGGTTGGGGGATGATTGTTCATACTGGAGTGCAAAATTAAAACCAATGGAAGATGAACAAGAAAAGACAAAAGTCAATCAAGCCATCAGGTGCTCAGTTTAGAAAAAAGAGAAAAGAAGAGGAGGAGAAACGAGCAACAGATGCAGGTAAGCAGATGTGTGATTGGATAATGGCAGCTCATCCTGAAACAATCAGAATCAGAATACTTTATTAATTGATTGATTGATTGTCATTTTAACTGACTTTTTTATTTTTATTTGAATTTTATTGAATTTTATTTTTTATTTTATTTGTATTCTTTCACTTATTGTTGCATGTGTGTTGTTGCTGCCTGTGTTTGAGTAATTTCTGTAACTGTGAGACATCTGCTGCTGCCTATCTTGGCCAGGTCTCCCTTGAAAAAGAGGTTTTTAATCTCAATGGGATCTTCCTGGTTAAATAAAGGTTAATAAATAAATAAATAAATAAATAAATAAATAAATATGTTTTATGTGTGTGTATGTGTGTTGGGAGGGGGGGGGGGGCAGAGGGAGTGTTCGCCCAGGGCGCCAAACAGGCTAGGACCGCCACTGGCAGCCTATTTGATCAGAGAACGTGCAGCCAATGAGATGTCTGCAGAGAAGCTTGCAGAGGTGGGGTTAGGGGCAAGCAAAAAAAAAAAAAATTAAGATTATCATCAGGTTATTGATATCATGAAGAGTTTTGGTATTGGAAATGCCTCATAAAGTATCAAAAGTTCAGTTCTCTAAAACTGAGGATGTCCCCACAGATTAATAGAAAAGGTCATGACTCTAAACTCAGTTCTAACCCTAGAGTGAGGTCACAGAAGTTTAAAAAACCCTCATACATTTAAAGGCACACTACACCACTTAACAAGCAAGGTTTGATGAGTAAAGTTCTGGTATCCTATGAGACAAAGCACCACTTATTTGTGCCTGCACCCATGCAGTTCTGAATGTAGCTGCTAACAAACCCTGCTTGCATTACCTGATACCGAGGCTTCTAAATGAGGGAACCAACGGCTGTATTCATGGTGGCCATCTTTTATATCTAGTTTACAGTTTTGACTCAGGCACTTCGAACACTGCTTTAGGTTTAGGCCTGGCTTGACCCTTAGTTTTAACCCATAAATTACCCACGGTCCCTGAATTTCACTTCAGCAAAATACAAAACACAATCACTTTTAATGGCAGCAATGGTTAGTCTGGACTTCCAGATGCTTTTCTTTCCAAGCTCCTTAGGCTGGGATGACCTGGATGACTGAGAACCCTCACAGACATTACACTGAGAATATTAAAAATTAGCGGTCATATTTTGCTAACAACAAGATAATGAGACGAAGACTGAAAGGAAATGACACAAAATTACATTATCACTGTATTACTCCCATTTATGTATTTGATGCAGTCATGGTGAAACAGGAAGTCAAATTAGACAAATACAATAAAACAGTTTGAAATGTTAACTTTTTATGCCAGAACTGAATGTGCCACAATATGAGTCTTTACAGTCAAATGACCCTGATGCTAAATGCAAAGCTAACACAGTACCTCCTGCTGCCATACCTGCCCCTCCCAGCCAGTCGATATTTGCTTTCCCTGGAAAACAGCATCACTGCTGAAAACAAACACCTTCAGGCTCTCGCTTCCCTGTAAACTGCAGCATTTTGCCAAGATTGTCATTTGGCTGTCTCAAAGTGACCTTGAAATCATACACACAAACAAACATGACAGCGGGAATTTGATTTCTTTATTTATTTAGTGAGCGAGATGAAATCGCTCAGCTTCCCGTCTCGTCTGCTCCTGCTGCTCTGTGAACAGCTACAAGTGGCTGAATCAAAAGCATCACTGCTGCTGAGCAGAGTGACAGTGAAGTGTATTTGTTTGACATGAACTGTGCTTCACATGTTAAAGTAAATGGATTGTTTACTTCATTTCCATACATAGTGCATGGACAGCTGTTCCAGGCAGGTGTGAGGTAAATGTTTAAAACAGACCAGAAAACCTCTGCGACCTCAGACTGTGTTCAGAGTTGTGATGCACCAGGCAGTTATGGTGTTCACAGTCAGTTCATTGTGGTTAACTTCCTCTTTTGGAGTTTAGTCACTGGTTATACTGCAAGCACTTAAAACTGAATCAGAGTACAAACTCAGAACCACATTTATTTGTATTACATTTATATTCTGTTGTAAATATTACATATATTTTGTCAGCTTCAAAGGTCACAGATATTATATAAATTATAAAGATTTCAACATGCTTTTCTTTTTAAAGCACCAAAATCTCTGACTGGCTTCATGTTTTTCAGAACGCAGACAGAACAGGAAGTAAACTGCATTATTTACTCGTTCTGTGGTTATTTTCATACTTTTGCCCAACAAAAAGCTTTGCGCCTGACACAAGGGACTTTTCTTTTTAAAAAGCTCTTCATCAGAAATCATTTTAATTGTAAGGCATGCTTTTGTCTATTAAATGGCCTAAAATAGCAGAAAAATATCGTTTTTTTCTTGTTTACATGGATATATCACAGTCAAATGCTCATTCCACACCAGGAAACATGTTTGAATATTTTATTTTAAAGTTTACTGAACAATGGTCAAAATATGTCATGAGAAAAAAACACACGCTTGTATGCATACATAACAAAGAACTATTTACTCAGCCATAATTTATTAATTCACCATCTAATGCAACTAAAGGCTAAAAACGACAGTAGAAAGAAAAAGTGCAAAAAGAAAGTATTGCATTACACTACACTATTGTGTTGCTGCATGAAGGTGTGCAGTCAGCTGCAAAAATCTGGAGGCTAAATACAGTGCTATGCATGACCCTGAAACCGGTCTGACTTAGTCTATCTAGCAGCACAAATGGGAAACACCTGCATGTACTTCACAGTTCACTGAATAGCAACACGCTGCAAAAAAACCTGTTTTTATTTTAGTAGCAGTCAGTGCCATCTGCTTCGTCTGTAATAGTTCAAACTAAGAACTGTCTATTTATGCAGTTCTACCTAATCCTGTCTTACTTTTCTGTTTCTACTCAATAAGAAAGAAAACTGGAAGTCGTGCATTTCAGCACCACGATGCTGTTTCCACAGACGTAAACATTTACATCCTACTTACTGTTTTTTCCTGGAAATGAAAACGTGTAGAATTTTACATTGTAAACTAAACACCAAGCTCCAACTAAAATCCATACAAATCATATTAATAACAATACAAAGACAGAAAAGACAGAGAAAATGTTCAAACTCACACTCTGAAACTACACGTGTGTCATGGCAGGTCCAACAAGTCCATTGTTCTCATTATTGTGTGTTGTTGGATCCTGTATGTGTGCAGTGAATGATGCAAAGTGTAGTTTAATGAGAACAGCTGATGCAAAGAGGTTTGAGGATGACAGAGGGGATAGTGTGGCTTTGTGACTGTTTATAAAGAGTTATTGGCTGTGGACAGCGGTGTGGACTCAGACAGCACAGGCCTCAAAGACTGAGTGAAACCAAAGGGGTGTGTGTGTGGGGGGGGGGGGTGACTGAAACATGAAAGATGAAAAGAGTGAGCAGTGAGCAAAACAGAGAAAATCAGCCACCTGTTCATGAACAGTTATTTGTCTTTGTCTCAGTTGTCAGTTCAGCCCATGGGCTGTTTCTCATCACTGATGCTATCTCTGCTCTTTAAAGACTTTGTTAATAAGCCTGTCCCCACGAATGTTGTGTAATATGAATGCAAAAACATACTGCAAAATGATATCTGCAAATTATTATTGATTATTGGCAATCACAACATTTCAGAGTGAAAATAAATCAATGTGATACAACAAGGAGCTGGGATCTAAAATGGGCGCAGCGTCCTTATTGTAACAGACACAGATTTTCACCATCTTAGATTTTAAGAATATCATGGCCAGAATATCACATTAGGCCCGTTTCTAAATGAGGAAATAAGTAGAACAAGGCATTGATGAAGAGCCTTTTATAAGAATAAGGGAAATGATGAGGTGTTACTTTAGCAACTATGACTGCTCTGCTCTGTATTCCAACATTGTCTTTGTGCATGCACCTAAAACGGCTTTTGTCAAACTGAAGCCTGCACCAAGGCCTGGTATAAATTCAAATAAGGATTATTCTTACTAGTATTATCATTTTGAACTCTAGTAGTGTTCAGTAATTCTAACCAAGAAGACAAATATTGAGCCCACGGTGAGCATACAGTCTGGTGAAATAAATCAATGGTTTTACAGGACTCTGTGTGCCTGTGAAACAGTAAGTGCACCCCTACTTCTTCCTATTAGTAGGGAAAGTAGCCAGAAGCTGAGCACAGTGGCAGTTTGAACATGATGGCACAATCTTCTAGGAGTGGACATCTTAACACCCCATGTTAAATGTTAGCGTTTATGGTGGTGCCGGTTTTTATGAGACTGATATCCAGAGGTGTGGACTCGAGTCACATGACTTGGACTCCAGTCAGACTCGAGTCATTAATTTTATGACTTTAGACTTGACTTGAAAAAATGTTCTAAGACTTGTGACTTGACTTGGACTTTTACACCAACTTGAATTGGACTTGAACCTGGTTTACTTGAAAAGACTTGATATTTTACCCCAAATATAAAATTTAACATGCATATTATATAGAGATTGAAAATGTGACGTCGTTCACAGGTAGAACCGCAAAGGATTCTGGGAACTCGTGGCAAGAGGTACTAGCGCACGCAGGCTTTCAATTGAAATCAGTCACACAGCGATAAAAAGAAACACAAAAATGGCAAGAAGCTGTTGTATTATTAACTGCAATAGCCGGTCGCATGACAGCCACGGGAAGCCGACGGGTAAAGAGATCGGTTGTTATCGGATTACGTCGTTGAGGAGAAATTGTTCGAGCCATGTTTCCGAAGTAACAAAGAGGCGACGGATGGCCTGGATTGCAGCCATTCAAAGATCAAATATAACGTCTCAGAACACTCCAGCTCACAGGTTAGTCTGCTCCAAGCATTTTACACGAAGGTCAGTCTGCTGTTAGTAGTTAATACGTCATTTTTCTTAACATAATTGGTGATATAGGTTACAAGCAAGTCTGGCGCTGAACAGAAATTGTCGCGCTATGCTCCTTTGTTTATTGTGCATAAATAGTGAATTGTCCTGACACAATATTGCGTTTCGCCTCTGTTATTATGGTACACTGACAAAAACATTTTATTCACAGGATAAAACAGTTGTTTTGTATCACTAATTGCCCAGTACGATTACAGCATACAGTATTATTGTCACTGCTACATTTCTGTAATGCTACCAGAAATTATTTCCACTACTAATTAATTACCGTTGAGCTCAAAGGTCCTAAACGGTTAACGAATGTGTATTTATGACGACGATTTGTGAGACTGGTAAACTTATGATACGTACGATGGTCTTTCGTTCGGTGCATTTCAAGGTCCTGCACCCATCCGTCGGTAAACTGTACCTGGGCTTGTTGCAGTGACCTGAAGTTACTAAACTTCATGAGTGTATGCACTCACTCCAAGAACCGTATGATTATAAATATGCATATAAATATGCTAAGATGAGATAGCTGACTTCATCTAACTAGCAAATGTTTTCCAGGCTACGTTGGTGATGCAGTTTTTTTTAATGTGTATGATATTTTTGTCATGCGATTTTAAAGCCGGTCCTACAACCGCATCCAAGAATAACATGCAGCTTATCTCAGAACTGTCGGTGAAAATTATTCTTGGAGCTAGGTTTAATTGAGCTGCATTCTAAAGAGGTGCAATTTCACAATTTGTGTATATTTTCTAAGTTCACTATTTTGTCATGTGTTGAGAAAAACACAGATTTAAAAATTACATGGTCTAATATTTACATTTAGCATATAACTGCAACATGCTTTTTTTCGGGGGGGGTTTAAGACTCGAAAGGACTTGAAATTCAAAATTTCAGACTTGTGACTTTACTTGGACTTTTACACCAGTGACTTGAGACTCGACTCTGACTTGCCTGACATTACTTGAGACTTGACTTGAGACTTGAGGATAAAGACTTGAGACTTACTTGAGACTTGCAAAACAATGACTTGGTCCCACCTCTGCTGATATCCATATTTCAAGATTTCAAAATCTTACATTTTAGCCAATATTTCTTTTCTTTCAGGCATGTGGAATATAAAGAGATTTCCCCTGTTGTGTCTGGTTACTGATATGACAGTACATGTTAAAAATGAATTTGTTTTAGAGTCACATAAGGACGACTCACTGATGACTTGTCCATTGTTGTGTGTGTGAGTTGCCACAGGGAGGTTGCACAGTGTCGTGTGCTGGAAAACTACAGAACACATCATCAACACAACACGAAAAATGAGCTCTGTGGGGAATTAGTGTTTACATACAGGTTTAAAAAGCTACTACAGCAAGATGCCACCACAATAGGTAACACTGCATGTTTGAGTTGACAGGCTTTTTCAGCAACACAGGCCCAGCGGGTTCTTAGTTAGGAGATGGCAATGGAGAAGCTCGGGCGGCATGGCTGGAGGCCCAGGTCAGCCGAGGGTTGTCAGATGGCCAGCAGCGGTGGCTGGGACTCTTGGAATCAGGCTAAAGACCCACTGGCTCTGGATTAAACAGCCAGCTCATGGCTCACAGGATCAGGTGTCCTCAGGACTCTGACACAAACTGGAGATTCTTGCTCAAAGAAGTCTGTGTTGCTGTTGTCATGATGTGTGGAGAGTAGAGCAAACAGAAATTATTCTCACATATAGTGACAAAGGACACATGTAATACACAGGAGGCGAATCAGCTGGGGAAAAACAGGTGAACAGAATCAAGCCAACAAGACAGAGAAGAAGCTAAACACGCACACAAGACGAGAACTAAAGAACACCTGAGGATATAACCGCTAAACACAAACAGAAAACCAAACGAGGACTAAACATCGACGCATTTGGACCTAAACGAGAAATCAGACTAATGAAAACCACCAAACGTAAACAACGATCAAAAAATAATAACTCCAAAGTATTAGATGAGTTCAAAAGTTCAAAACACTGTGTCAAAAACCGCGGATCATGACATGCTTGATTGTTTACTACTGCAGTTAATAGCATTTATGAGTTGAAGGAACTTGGACTCATGATCTCATGCTCCTCTAAAAGCCTGTCTACGTCCTCTGTGATCTCAGAGCTGCCAAATCCTTTAAACTGCCGTGACCTGTTTCTCTGACCTCTCACGGCCCCAGCGGGTCTCCCTGAGCGCTCGGTTTTTTCCTGTGTGTGTTTAAAATTGCTATAAGCCTGCAGTAAAGTCATAGTATGGTAGATAGTACTGTGGTATTAGCATTAGCAATATAAACAGATTCCAGATAAGGTTAAAAAAAAGGGCTGTGGGTGTGTGGAATGATTTTGTGTGCATGTGTTGCGTTCCTGCTCTTCTTAACCTGTGTGTACATGCCAAGCCTTAAAGGGTCTGAAACATGCCTCCACCTGCAGAGCAAACATCTTTCACTGGGGTCTGTGGCTTCACTTTCACCTTTCATTCACTACCTCACTCTGTCACGGACACATAGCATGTACACATGCATGCGTGTGTGCAGAACAGGACAGTGTCACCTGTGCAGGGGATTTGAAATCCTGCAACAAACATGCTGCTTCAGGGAAAAGCCGCAGTGCTCCGGTCTCATTAATGCTTAAGCAGCTCGAGAAGGTGAAAGAATATCCACCAGCATATCAAAAGTTCATAAGGTCACAGCTGCATGAGAGGAGGGAACAGTGAATGTTGTCACTCGATGCCCCCCAAAGGCTGCTGAAGAAAAACATGAAGCACAAGTGGAAAGTCCCATGCTAGGTTAATATTTGCCTACTGAGTAATGACAGGCCGTAATTCCACTGAAACAATAAAAATGATTTCAGTAACTTTTGATAGTTGAGCCTTTGAATTATTCATGAATAGTTTTCCTCATCGTGAGCTGATATGCATTAGCAGCACGAACCAGCTCTGATAGGGGAGTTCCCACACGCGCAATTAAACAAAGAGCTTATTTACATGAACAAAGCTGCTTTGCCACTACAGCCAAACACTGATTATTACCTGAGCAGGTGTGTACAGGTCTGCTTAATACATATATACATTAGTGTTGTCAATAGATTTTAAAAAAAAATTAACTAATTAATCTCACAATTTTCTGTAATTAATCGCTATTAATCCCAATTACTTGATCAATAGCCTGGCTGTAATTACACTTTATATTTAAGCTTGTAACAGACATTTATGCAATATAATGAAATAAATGGAGAATAAACAAAGAATGTATGCTTAATAGTTTTCTTTTAGCACAGGCTCGCCTGTGAAATACAACGTTTTTAAAAACCTCCATACTAATAGCTAAGTATGCACTAATATATAATATATATTTGTTCTCAAATTACAATTTTTAATAGGATTCATCACAGGGTTACTGGGGATTAATTTGGATTTTAATCACGATTAAATATAATTCATTTTTATTCTATATTAACCTCTTAAGCCCCAAGCCTAACTGATCTCCTGCCTTTTGCCCCCGTAGGAGATCAGTTAGGCTTGGGGCTTAAGAGGTTAATCGCATTTCATTTTGCATGAGCAAACAGACTCGAGAAAAAAGGGAAAATATACAAACTAAACATGTTTATTGAACATCTTGAACATTCATGTACAAACTCTGTAAACATTTATCCACTCTCTCTCTGTCACTCTTGGGGAGGCTTCGAGTCCTTGAAACGAGGAACCAAAGCTTGTAAAGCGCGTGTTCTCAACGATATTAACACGTCTGCAGTTTGTTGCAATCCGCTTGGCGTCAGTCAATATGTCCGAGGTCGACTTGCTGCGTCCCCGATGCTCCGTGAGCAGTTTGTCGCAATCTGTGTGACACGTTAGCCAAAGTGCTAGCAGCATCCCCGACTAACGTATGCTTCGAGTCCATGTGATATTTTAAGCTGGGAGTGCTTCCACAATGTGCATGAGACTTTATGTTGGTCGACTTGTTATTTTTTTAATACCCAAATTTCCCATCGAGAGGGCCAATGTGCGTTTAGCATCTTCCATATTGAGTTGACTGGTTCAGCTGCCCGTCACCAGTGTTGGTCAAGTTACTTGAAAAAAGTAATCAGTAACTAATTACTGATTACTTCCCCAAAAAAGTAATCCCATTACTTTACTGATTACTTATTTTCAAAAGTAATTAATTACTTAGTTACTTAGTTACTTTTTAAAAACACGATTTACAACCTGAATAGGTGATAAAGCGATAGATCTTTCAGCCCAATTCTACTTTTTCTACGTAATCCATCATACAAAATGTAATCAAATGGAAAAGTCTCTTTTTTTAACTTGTTTTATCAGTTTTAATCTTTTAACTTTATGCATCAAGCAAAAATTTAATTATATGCAACATTCTGACTGGAAGAAATTTGTTTAACATTTAAACCTATTTTCTGCACATTCCAGCACATAAAATAATTTTTTTTTGTGTTTACACTCACTCTTTCAAATAGATGCAAGTAAAACACAGCAGAAAATAAATAACATCAAAGACTAGCGGTCCTGTTGCTCTATTTTCACCTGTAAAGCAGGAGTTGGGTAGGCGGAGGTTTACCCTGGTGCAGGTGTGCTGCAGCGGTGTGGAAGAATCCGCGAGTTTCTCTGTGAGTTTCCCATTACGTCGTAGCGCACTCGGTGCTTGCTTGGAAGTTTAGGGGATTTTCGCTGTAAAAAGAAGTTTTCTTCCCACGCACAACGGACACTAATGTTTTTGTCACTTTTTATGGAGTCAAACTCAAAGTAAGGTCAGTACTTCCACGCTTTAAAAACGCTGCACGCTCATACTCTCTCCGCACTCGATATATTATCCACTGTTGATCTGCACACAGCTGTTGTCACGAATGTCGCACTTGCTAACGTCATTGTCATGAGACATTCTCAAATCACGGTTTTAGTAACGCGGGAAAGTAACGGTAATCTAATTACCGTTTTTGCAATAGTAATCCCTTACTTTACTCGTTACTCGAAAAAAAGTAAATCAGATTACAGTAACGCGTTACAAGTTACAAGTAACGCGTTACTGCCCATCTCTGCCCGTCACTACCAGATAGTGATGTGTGGGTCGCGAACGAAACGGCTCTTAGAGCCGGCTCTTTGACGTGAACGACGCGAGCCGGCTCCTTATCGCGAGCTGTGGGTTGTTTTCTTTCTCTCTCTTTTTTCCGCTTCACTCCACAGCGAGCCTTGTGCTTTGCGCTGGGCAGAGGGGGGAGGGGCGGTAGTTACACTCAGTAGCACAGGAACAGAGCGGGAGGGAGAGAGAGAGCCAGGGACAACAACGTCACATTAGAAAGGTATAGTAATCATCCACAACTATTTTCAGTTGCAGATGATAAAGGATTCAGAAAGTTTATTCATGCAGGTCCATATGACAGAGAATATGCATCTTCTTTTTGTTTTCATATTTTAATTTATATTTAATTGTGTTGTGGTTTCCTGTGTTTTGTGTTGTTTCACTTTAAATTTGTTTAAAAGGAAAAAGCTGAAAATTTAAATAGTTAAAAGTTGAAATGTGAATAGTTGGTTTTTGTATTATATGATTTATTTATTACATTTTATGTGGAGTGAATAAATAAAAGTATATTTACGGTGGCCCCTAGAGACAAAACGCGTACAAAAGAACAACAGAAGTGCTCCAGGATGCTAGGGGGCAGTGGTGAGCTTTTGTTACCTCGTGGCTACACAAGCCAGGAAGTACCAACGACCGGATTTGGTGTGTGGTAGTAACAGGTAAATGAACTTTTTTTAATTATTTGACTATATATGAGTGCCTGTGTATAAATACACAAACAATACACACATGCTTTCAATTGTGTAATTTAAGTGATCTAGTAGCTCTGCTTTGGAAGTTCAGTTCATGCTAGAAATGTGTTTTGGAGTTTGTACGTATTTTGTCTCTAGGGGCCACCGTATATATTTATATATAAACATATATAAATAAAACCACTTTTTTTTACGTTAGTAATTCCTTTTGTGCATAATTTTATATTATTGTTAATAATAAATGAATTAAAGCAACAAAACAACCTGAAGAGCCGGTTCGGAGCCGAAAGAGCCGGATCTCTAAAAAGAGCCAGAATCCCATCACTACTACCAGATCAACTACATTGATTTGCGCATGTGTGAAGGTAACTCTACTTGGACAAACTGCCCGAAATGCGTTGACAGAAACATTTCATGGATTTTGAGTCATTCTGCACTCCAGATGCGTTAATAGCGTTAAATGTTTTGTATTGCGTTAATTGTGATGAAAGCTTAATCTTAAGTGTTTTGACAGCACTACATAGTTGACTCAATATCTGTAGTTATGTCCTTAACCAGCTGACTGAAGCCCAACCTGTCCTGTCCCTCCACAGCTCAGTCAACCAGAGGGGTTCCATCTCCTCCACCAATACCAACCTCCACCCACGCCTTCTGAGAACATCATCATCATTGTCTACTACACTGTCAGCGAGCCAAATTCCAATTCAGTTCAGATTTAGTTTTATAGCGCCAATTCACAACAGCAGTCGCCTCAATAAGTTTTATACTGTAAGGTAAAGAACCCACAGTGATGGAGCAAAACCCCAACAATCAAGTGACCCCCATGAGCAAGCACATGACACTGGGAAGGAATAACTAATAATAACAGGAAGACACCTCGAGTAGAACCAGGTTCAGGGTGAGGCGGCCCTTGGCTGAGGGTGAGGGGACAAGAAGGAAGACAAGAAAAAGAGAGCGCAGACTAACAGAGAGAGACGACGAAAAATGTAATGACATTATAAAGATGTGGGGAGTAAAAAGAGGTGAGGGGGAAGTGCTCAGTGTATCACTCAAAGTCCTGGAGCTGTCTGATCCTATATCAGACTCACCTGATTTAGGGGAAGAACATTTGGGGACATCCAAACCTTTGTGTCTTTAAGGCGTTTCTGAAGTTTAATGGATTTGTCTCTGGCCTTATAGATAAATAAAGCTGGGTTTTGTCTGCATAGCAATGATGATGTTGCCTCAGGCAAACATTTCAATGATAATGTATCGTTCCCATCACAGAACAAAGTGGAACTCCATGACATGATGTGAAGTAATGTGATGGAAACCCTGAATGAGGCCCATGAGCTATAACTGTGTCCAGGTCTTTAAGAGAGTGGCTGCACCTCCTCTGTAGTCCACGCTTTCTGACAGTTGCTGCAGCCAGGTTCCAGACAGGAAAGCTAAATCAATATTTTGATCAATTATTAAATCATTTATCACCCAGGACAGAGATCCGGTGTTTAGTAGCCCAGATTTACAACATTTGTTTTATTCACTTGTGTTTTCTTTCTTTGTAATTTTTCATCTTTAAACAGATTTTTTGCTCACATGAACCAGAATGATCCGCCCATGTTTTGCACTATCTTCCTTTGTGAGGAGTTCCACATTGTCTGCCAACCGAACCACTTTTCCAGCAAAATATTTGTATTTGATATGTGGGACATCTTAGAAGACATCAAGAACCCTCTTCTACTTTCTTCTGCCTCTGGCCTGGATATCTGAAAACAAAAGCACCTGTATGGGGTCTTGCCTAACACCTCAGCCTGTCACTTCAGTGTACCGTCAGTGCAAATATTGGCCTTAAGCTTCATAGATAATTATAAGATCCATAGAATTAGCAGGACCAAAGAGAAAACATAAAGCGTTTCTTGCAATATCATATCTCAAAGTCATCAAGACGTCTCTTAATATGACATCCATATTCAGGAAGTTATGGAACTTCCCTTTTCAGTTTCTGACCAGGAACATGTGCAGTTGTACCAGGTGTTTTTACAGTTTATCTTAGTTAAACATCAGCTTCCCTGAGAACTGCCTCGTCCTCTTACTCGCTGGCATGGATGGGGCAGACAAACAGGTTGTCATCACACTGCATGAACTTGTCCCACTATGTTATTATTAAAGAGGAAAATGGAGGGATGGGGGTGTGCAGTAGCTTGCATGATGCTGTGGGGTACTTAGCTTCAATATAAAAAGTGCGTAACTTGCAGGTGAGGTCAGGTCATCCGAGGAAGAAGCACAACTTTAAGTTGAAAAAGAAGTTCAAAAACAGTTATTAAGACAGATATTAATGTGTCAGGTTGTAACGAGCTCTGTGCTTTTTGTTAGAAAGACTGATTGTTGACTCATAATTACTCAGTGTTTGTGCTATATCCGCTCATTTTGAGTGAGAAGTTAATTGTTCCAAAATGCTGTGTTGACCCAAAATATGACCTCTTCTCACTTCCTTTAATAACTAAACATAAAAGGGAAAAGTCATGTAGCAAGACTTTATGAACTCTCGTTTGCACTGTGTCACATTTAGATCAGTTGCTCATCTCATACATTCATATTTTCTCTTCAATCTAAAGAGATTATTCAACGTACCTCCTGTCCTTACTGAGGCTTTCTGTGACTGATGTCAAATGAATAATCCCAAAAGACAATGTTGCAGTCACAATAGGCTGACTACAGTGAAGCCTGAACCTCTTGGACATTTTCATTTAATTAGTGAAAGCAGGGGAAGCAGACAGTTAAAGGCTGCTGCAGCATCTTTTGGGAGTCCTGTCAATCAAACTTTGAGCCTTCATAAAATCTGAATATTATTATTATTATTTTTAATTTAAGTAATGTCCCCTCACTCTTCCAACTGCTGGTTATGAAGGAGTGAAATAGCAACGCCTTTCTTCTATTATTAACACGGTGTCGGTGTTTTCCCCCACAGGTTTTTCCCTGTTTCCTTGAACTTTGAACGTGACTTTTGCCTTGGGTGGTGTTATTTGTAAAAGAGCAGTTCCACATTCGATGTTTATAACTTGCATAACTTGGGAAACTACAATCTCGGAAGTGAATAATGAGAAAATCATTTTCCTTTTATTTTATGCTTTAAGGGCAAAAAAGCAGCGATCTACAAGTCTGTTCAGTCTCACCAAAGAAAGGTGTCGCAAACTGAACGAGAGGTGAAAGCAATACTTTAAGCTGCAAGCAAAGTGCTCTCAGGCTGCACTGAAACTCATTTAATGAACACTACCTGCACCTTCACACAAGTGGCAACTTGCACAGTTTCTACAGTAGGAACCAAAGAAAAACGTGACTTAATGCTCTACACACACAGACACACACAGACTGTCCTGCTGGTCATATTATACAAGGGTACACACAATAGTTCTTTTATTACTCAAGCATGTTACCACATTTGTTTGACTGATATCAGTTGAAACTTGTTGTTCTTTGTGTGGCTCTTTGAAGGCAAAGCCACCATTTAACAATGAAGCCTTTTATCAGGTTCACATGTAGCAAGTAAACCATGCGTTTATCAATGCAGAGACATCATCAGCAGTTAGGAGAGAAAACTCAAAAGTGATATAGAACAGAGAGAAGGATATCAGCATAGCATACAAAGCTTGACAACAAAATATGCAGACAGTCAAAGGTTAGCAGCTCCCAAAGGCTCTTTATTCTAATCCACTGCTGCCACCTGTTGGTAAATCCTCGCACATACACGTTCTCTGAACAGGGACCATGCAGTGAGTAATAGGAACACTAGATGGCTGCAGACGACTAGGTTTTCAAAACACTATATCCTATCGTTTTAAGGTTAGGCTTCATGAGAAGATGATGCAAGAGAGGCTGAAGGTTCTATGGAAGCAGGCAGTAAAGACATCATTTCATGGTGGCAGTCCACATGCTGCTGCAGTCAAGCAATGCTCAGATGGGGTGGGGGGGGGGGGGTGCTCAAAATTAACCGGGCTGAGTCACAACAACCCACATTCATCAAGAATCTAATATGGAATCACATCTATCTGTCAGCAGGTGGAGACAATGCAAAGCGCGCATGTTTTAATTGATGGGTACAATGTTGCTGCTGAGGGGTTACTGCTGCTCCTGCTGCTGATAGTGCTGGAGGGCGGGGCTGTGCTGGGCTGAAAAAGTCCATAGGAGAGATGGTAGCTGATTAACAATGGTTATCAGATTATAATAAAATGCAAAGACTGGTGTCAGCGCTTGGGAACATGAGGAAACAAAACTGTGGGAGATAAACAGAAACTGGAATATTACTAAGGCAAACAACAGGCAACAAAATGTATACACAAAACACACACACAGTGACATTTTATACCTTCTCCAGAATACTGTATATACTATGGCCACAGGTTTGCATCGTGATGCTGATCCAGAATCCAGAAAAAAAAAATGAATATCAAATACTGTGTTTATTATGCAGCAGTTGTATCATATTTGAAATATAAATCTAATATGATCTGTTTCTTAATGTATTTTCTTTCAAATACAGTGTGTTCTTTTTTTTAAAAAAAAAAAACATTTATTTATTGGTTTTAACCAGTTTTACATGGTGCACCGTGAACATTAAAATAAAAAATAAAAAATTATAATAATAAAAAAATAAAAAATAAAAAAAATACCACAACAACAACAGAAACAACATAGTAATAGAAACAAAAACAAAGCAAACCATAAGAGAAGGGAAGAGCAGATATACAAATCAAGTTAGAGTTTCAGGCCGTTAAGTCCACAGCGTGCACACTGCAGCTCTCCAGAAAGTTGTAGAGTTTTGACCAAAATCAAATCAAATCAAATCAAATCAAATCACTTTTATTGTCACATCACATGTGCAGGCACACTGGCACAGCACATGCGAGTGAAATTCTTGTGTGCGAGCCCCACAAGCAACAGAGATGTGCAAACACAACAACACAAACGAGCAAAATACAAGAATGGCCGACCTGAAACTAATAAATATATGTACAATATATAATAGTGTATGCATTTCTGGATGTGTATACTAAATATTTTCCTACGTGTGTGTATGTGTGTGTGTGTGTGTGTGTGTGTATACACATTTTTACAAATTATATTGACATAGAGCCCAAAACAGTTTATTTCTTAATGCATAAGTTATTTTCTCCATAGATAGTATAGATGTCAGTCCATTAAGCCACTGAGATAGTCCACATATTTTTAGATTTTTCCAGCACATAGCAATACAGTGCTTGGCTTCCAAAAGTCCAGTCGTTAACAGAGCTCTATTGTTTGCAGCAGGTACAAAATTATTCGGGTATATATTTAAAATACATATTTTAGGATGAAGTGGAATCACGTCACCAGTGATTTGACTTAACAGATTTATTACCTTTTCCCAAAAGATTTTCACATGTGGACGCTCCCATATACAGTGAAATAAAGTGCCTGTCCACTCCACACTTAATACAGGTGTCTGGGATGTTTGAGTTAAAATGATGCTTTTTTGACGGAGTCTTGTTAACCATTTATATTGAAGTAGTTTAGATTGCACATTAAATGTCTGACTCTGGGCCAAGGAGCATGATTTATACCACTCATCATCAGATATATCCATTTGCAAATCATTCCTCCAAGCCTCTAAAATAGACTGTGTTGATTCTTTGGAATTTTCCATAAATAATTTGTACAATGCAGAAACTCGGCCTCTCCCATTTAGATGCTTTATAACTGTGCTCTCTAGAGAGGAGGAGGTGGGGATTTCTAAGCTGTCACCTTGTGTGGTTAAGATAAAATGTCTTAATTGAAGAAATTTAAAAAAAATGTTTGACAGGAATAGAAAAAGTACTTCTAAGTTGTTCAAAAGACATAAGAGTATTATTCCTAAATATATCAGACACTTTTCTTATACCTTGATCGAACCAAAATTTAAAACCTGCATCTGCCCTACCAGGAAGAAAGCTGTTATTTCCAGATATCGGAGTAAACCGAGACAGTTGTAACATTTCTCCCAAGTAGTTATGTGTTTCAAACCAGATCATTATAGTGTTTTTAAAAAGGGGTTCTTAGTTTGCTTATTTAGTGTCTTCCTGTCGGCTGAGTAAAGATATAAGTTAGGGTTCTGTGAAGGTTCTCAGTCATCCAGGTCATCGTAGTCAAAGGAGCTTGCAAAGAAAAGCGTCTGGACTTCTTTAAGTTGCTTGAAGACGCTTCACCTCTCATCCAAGAAGCTTCTTCAGTTCTAAGGTCAAATGGTGGAGAATCCCAGATTTAAACCTAGTGGGAGTTTCCCCCCACAGAGGGACAAAGGACCCCCTGATGATCCTCTAATCACCTGAGCCAAGGTGTGAAACTGGGTGTGGGTCCCAATCAGCCAGGGTTTCGGGTGAGTTCATTGTGAGACCTGGCCCCACCTTATCATGTGATGTCCTGAGGTCAGATGGCCCAGGATGTGAGTGGGCGTTAAGGCGTCTGGGGAGGGATCTCAAAACTGGATTATAGATGGCAGACAGTTGGTGTCGTAAACCACCGCCTCTGTTCAAAGATGGTCGCTCACAGTGGACATAGATGGCTTCTTTCACTCCTCTTTCAAACCATCTGTCCTCTCTGTCCAAAATGTGAACATTGGCATCCTCGAAAGAGTGTCCTTTATCCTTAAGATGCAGATGGACTGCTGAGTCTTGTCCTGTGGAGGTGGCTCTTCTGTGTTGTGCCATGCGCTTGTGAAGTGGCTGTTTGGTCTCTCCAATGTAGAGGTCTGAGCATTCCTCGCTGCACTGTACAGCATACACCACGTTGTTGAGTCTGTGTCTTGGCGTTTTGTCTTTCGGGTGATCCAGTTTCTGTCTGAGTGTGTTGCTGGGTCTGAAATGCACCGGGATGTCATGCTTGGAGAAAACTCTCCTGAGTTTCTCTGATACACCGGCTACTCTCTTGTCTCTCTCCCCTCCCTCCAGGACATTTACAGCACCCGTCTCACTAAAAAAGCCCTTTGCATAGCGGCTGATCCCACGCACCCAATGCAAAGCTTCTTCAAGCTGCTGCCGTCGGGGAGGAGACTGCGGAGTCTCCAGGCCAGGACCAGCAGGCTGAAGGACAGCTTCATCCATCAGGCTGTCAGGAAGCTTAACTCCCTCCCGATTCTGCCCCCTCTCCCCTCTCTCCTCCACGGTCTCACTGAACTCTGTCACACACACTCACACACACACACTCTCTGACTCACTCACTGGCCTGCACCAGTTACCAGTCACTTTGTGGAGCATTGGACTGCCATTACCTCATAAGACTTTGTTGTTACACTATCTCTTACCGTACATTACTATATCTCCATTTGCACTATTTGCCTATTTGCACTACTCTGCCTGGTTTGCACTCAATGTCATTTACCCTTATATTGTATATTGTATAGCTTTCTTGTTATATGTAAAATTGTATTATATTATTTAATTTTATTTAATTTTTTTTACTTTAAAATATTTTACTTGCATTTTTAATCACTCTTATATTTAAATGTTCATTTTCTATTTTATCTAGGGATTGAGAGTAACGAAGTTTCTATTCTCTGTATGTCCTGTACATGTGGCAGAATTGACAATAAAGTTGACTTTGACTTTGACTTTGACATAGGGGATGACAATGTTGTTGCGTCTGTCCTTCTTATCCTCCCTCGCTGGTGTCTGATCTTCTTTTCTGTGCCTCTTTGCTGACTTTAAGAACGCCCATTTAGGATAACCGCACGTTTTGAGTGCTTCCTTTACATGTGTGTGTTCCTTCTTTTTTCCTTCAGGCTTAGAGGGAACATGTTCTGCCCGGTGGTGTAGGGTCCTACTTACTCCAAGTTTGTGTTCCAGAGGGTGATGGGAGTCAAAGAGGAGGTACTGGTCCGTGTGTGTGGGCTTCCAGTAAACTTCGATGTTGAGGTTGCCGTTCTCTTCAATGTGCACAGTGCAGTCCAGGAAAGGCAAACAGTTGTCCTTTGTGTCTTCCCTGGTGAACTTAATGTTTTTATCCACAGCGTTAATGTGCGCAGTGAAGGATTCCACTTCTTGTGTCTTGATTTTGACCCAGGTGTCGTCCACATATCTGTACCAGTGGCTGGGTACGCTTCCTTTGAAAGAGCCAAGAGCCTTCCTTTCCACTTCCTCCATGTAAAGGTTGGCTACAATAGGTGACACGGGGGAGCCCATGGCACAGCCATGTTTTTGTCTGTAGAAACCCTCGTTGTATTTGAAATATGTAGTGGTGAGGCAGAGGTCTAACAGTGTGCAAATCTGATCGGGTGTGAAGTTGGTCCTGTCCTCCAAGGAGCTGTCTTCTTGTAGTCGTTTTCTGACAGTCTCCACTGCCTCCGTGGTGGGTATGCAAGTGAAAAGAGAGACTACATCAAAGGACACCATGGTTTCATCTGGATCCAGGGTAAGTTTCTGGACCTTGTCGGTGAAGTCGGTGGAGTTCTTGATGTGGTGTGGGGTGTTCCCCACGAGAGGAGCAAGGATGGTAGCAAGGTGTTTAGCAATGTTATAAGTGGCTGAGTTTATGCGACTGACTATGGGTCTGAGTGGGACAGCTTCCTTGTGGATTTTAGGAAGTCCGTAAATGCAGGGTATGGCATCCCCTGGGTAAAGGCGGTGATATGTAAGGCGGTCAATAATTTTGTCCTTTTCAAAGTCTTGAAGGCTTTGGCTACACCTTAGTTCACAGATTCACTTTGTCTAAGGTGCATTTCTGGGATTTCACACAACCCAGGATTTAAAATCATGAATACATAATGGGCTTGGATTTACATCATTATGAATGAAATGTGCTCTATTTGGAAGCAGCCGGCCCCCTATCGACGGGTTGTGTGTGAGACTTTAAATCATCAAACTGTAAAATATAAATATAAAATAAATATAAATATAATAAACGTGCACTGAAGCCACAAAATTTAGAAATACACATAGTTGCAAAAAGTTCAGTGACCAATTACCTTTCCTGAATGACATATGCAATGCAAAAAATAAGAGTATTGTCAATAGGGACCAATTCCCAGTTTTTACATGATCAAAATTATTCACAAAAGGCTTCAATAAACAGAAACTGTGTGCCGACAAGAGAACAGTGCACAAAAATGAAAAGATATTTGAGCTCGACACTTTAATGGGTTTAACATGACTTAGTCAGCACTCCGCACCGTACAGGTAGTACAAGCACACCTGAAAACACTGACCAGCTAACAGCTTTAAGCATTTGGGCGCAACCTCGGTAGTTCACCGATTCACCTGTTGCAAACGTCCAAGTTTCTATCAAGTCTCATAAATCCATCGGCAACTATTACCTAACCAGTCTTTTGAGTCTCCACATTCATAGATATTATTACATTTTGTCTTAGCATTTGAATGAAAATATCCTGGTAGGGTAGCTTAAAAGTCAAAACAAACAGTACTAAGAACGCATTTCGGACTTCTCTCGAATAAGTGAAAAAAACACTTACCTTCAGACTGATTAGCAGGTTCCGATCCAACTTTAATGTGTCCCATGTCAGTCCGTTTTAGGGAAAAAGTGTTAAGTGGTTTCATTTAATTTTGAGATACTCCCACATGGACGAGCAATTTGGAGTCTAGCAGAGTTATCACGAATAGCATATGATCTTCAGATAATCTAATCAACCTTGCATTTAACCCGATTGAACATCCAGTTACCTCTGACTACTTTTGCACATGTTAACGGTCTCATCATCACTCTGTGCTGCAGCGAACTGGATCTGTGGCACAGAATAGTTGATGGCCATGTTGTTCTCCTGCTTTGCAGCTTTGTTTGAGTCTGAATTGTGTCTTATTACCAATATTTAAGATATATATAATATAATATATATAAGATCAATATTTTCTTCTTGCTGTTATTTAATGGTGGTTGGCAACCAGCGAAAGAATCATTAACCACCTCGAGCAATATTTTCTATCCCCATTGTTGTTTAGTGAATACCCGACGTGTGCGTCATACGTCACGTTGTACGTCAGGTGAAGGTGTGGTGTCGGCTATCGCACCTGTTGCATTAAAAAGCTTTAAAAACGTAACAATCGCTTTAAAAACACAACCCAACGCGCTAAACATGAACAAACATGAACAAACATATGACGACCAGAGGTCGTCATATATTAGGTCAGTTCACTGTAGTTAGGCAGAGGTGTCTTAAAAAGTACCACCTTATACAAAACAAATGAAGGTCCAGTATAAGAAAGAATAAGAAGAGAAAAAAGCAACATCCTGCTAAATGAAGTCATTTTTAAACATTACTCTAAATGTAGCCATTAGTTTTTGTTGCTGGCCATACAAAAAATAAGCATACTTCAATTATATTTCCCAAGTATACCTTACCTAGTACGTATACTAATAATGCTTCTTGGGACTATATTGGCCCCCGTTTTAGTACATAACAGTATTCTTGAAATTAACTTTTAGATGTACTTTTTGTTCACCATAGTTGTACTAGCATAATGTCATAATGTCTACAAGAGTATAATTAAAATATACTCGACTCTATCACAATACTAACCTTATAGGTATACTATTAATTAATAGTATTACTAATGTTTCACATTGTTTGAATAAACAAATACATTTATTAATATATGAGGTTCCATTCAGCTCCAGGAATTAAATTCTACTGTGGCTGCAACTTACTCCTTAAGTTAAAAATGATGCTGTATATTGTAGTTTATATGTTATACTACTCTCACAGTGAATCACATTTTATAGTAATACACTCTGAATGAGGATTTAAGTAATTACTCTTAGATCTACAGTAGAAAACAACAGAAATCCGGATGGTGTAATAGTATAATCTCAGTAACATCACCAATTGTTACATTTGCTGTATTTTACAGCTGTTTCCATGAGTACGGTGAGTTACCGTAAAAATAATGTAATCTCATGGAATTTTCCCACAATTACATGCAAATTACAGTACCAAACTGCTAACATCCTTTAGAGTTTTTTTACTGTTGATTTTGCAGTACTAAGCTATGGAAATTACTGCAAAGGCTAACAGTGTGGGCAGCTCTCTGGGTGCTCAGCACCCCCAAAGCTCTGATCCTAGAAACGCCCCTGGGTATGAGGACCACTGTGGGTTAATCTTTGTAGTGATACTCACTCCTTTTTATTTAGACCTGGTTTAATTCTGGTATAGTTGAATATTTGTATATAATCCTCGCAGCTGTCAGACTCTATAACAGGGGTCACTAGCCTTTCTTAAAACTGAGAGCTAGATAAAACTGTGAACAGTTTGGTTCATCTTTAGTTATATGGTTCTATCTAGCATATTCTATCTTGATAAGCTGTCTTATCACAGGTTAATCTTTCAAAACTATTAACAATGATTTAAGCAAGAATTATGCGAACGTGATTATGCGAACGTGCACCCGGTCAAATCCTTCTGCTCACCGGACCTGGAGTACCTGATGATTAAGTGCCGGCCATTCTGGCTACCGAGGGAATTTACAGCAGTGATTATTACGGCTGTTTACATTCCCCCACAAGCCGACACTGACCGAGCACTCAGGGAACTGTACAGCGCGATCAGCAGCGAGGAAACCGCACACCCAGA
This sequence comes from Simochromis diagramma, assembly GCF_900408965.1. Lineage (NCBI taxonomy): Eukaryota > Metazoa > Chordata > Actinopteri > Cichliformes > Cichlidae > Simochromis > Simochromis diagramma. The sequence goes on along the minus strand of NW_024387332.1, from coordinate 1,152,425 downwards.
GGCAGCGTTTATCACAGCCGGAGACTTTAATAAGGGAAACCTGAAGAAAGTCTCACCAAAATTCCATCAACATATCCTTTTTAACACACGTGGAAACCGGCTACTCGACCACTGTTACACCTCTTTCCGGGATGCGTACAAAGCCCTCCCCCGCGCCCCATTCGGCCAATCAGATCACTGCTCCATCCTGCTCCTGCCCGCCTACAGGCAGAAGCTGAAACAGGAAGCTCCAACCCGGAGGGCGGTGCACTGTTGGACGGACCAATCGGAGTCTGCGCTGCGGGACTGTTTTGATCACGCGGACTGGGAAATGTTTCACGTGGCCGCCAGAGACATTGATGAATACACAGACTCAGTCTGTGGATTTATCAGGAAATGCGTGGAAGATGTCGTCCCATCCAGAACAGTCAAATCCTTCCCAAATCAAAAACCCTGGATTAACGGAGATGTTCGCGCGGCACTGGCGGCACGGAACACCGCCTTTGCCTCCGCGAACACATCGGACTACAAACACGCACATTACCAACTCCGGAAGACGATCAAAGCAGCCAAACGTGAGTACAGGGACAGGGTGGAGCAACAGTTTGACAACCCTCGGAGTATGTGGCAGGGACTAAACACGATCACAGACTTTAGAGGGAAAACCAGCACACCGCAGACCACGGCCTCTCTGTGTGAGGATCTAAACGTATTCTACGCTAGATTCGACGCAGCGAACACCATGAGACCGGACAGTGTGCGCACCGTGGATGACGTCAGTGCGTACACTGTGTCTGAGGAGGATGTGCGGAAGTGCTTCAGGAAGGTGAACGCACGCAAAGCTACTGGTCCGGACGGGATTCCTGGCCGCGTCCTCAGGTCATGCGCGGCTCAGCTGGCTGGAGTGTTCACGCACATCTTCAACCTTTCCCTCTCTCTGTCTGTAGTCCCAGCCTGCTTCAAAATGGCCACCATCGTCCCTGTACCCAAATCCTCCACCATCTCCTCATTGAACGACTGGCGACCTGTAGCCCTGACCCCCATCGTAAGCAAATGCTTCGAGAAGCTGGTCAGGGACTTCATCTGCTCTGCACTACCCGACTCACTGGATCCTCTACAGTCTGCATACCGCCACAACAGGTCCACTGATGATGCCATAGCCCTGACACTACACACTGCCCTGTCACACCTGGAGAAGAGAGACACATATGTGAGGATGCTGTTTGTAGATTACAGCTCAGCATTCAATACCATCGTTCCCTCGAAGCTGGACAGGAAACTGCAGGATCTAGGACTGAGCAGCTCCCTCTGCAGCTGGATCCTTAGCTTCCGGTCTGACAGACGCCAAGTGGTCAGACTGGGCAGCATCACCTCATCCCCCATCACACTGAACACTGGTGCTCCACAGGGGTGTGTACTGAGCCCTCTCCTGTACTCACTCTACACCTACGACTGCACAGCCACTAACAGCTCCAACATCATCGTGAAGTTTGCGGACGACACTACAGTGGTAGGTCTTATCACCAACGGTGATGAGACGGCTTACAGGGAGGAGGTCAGCGCCCTGACCCACTGGTGTCAAGACAACCATCTCACCCTCAACGTCGCAAAGACAAAGGAGTTGATAGTGGACTTCCGGAGGTGCAGAGAAGTACACACCCCCATCACCATCAACGGCGCTGCTGTGGAGAGAGTGAGCAGCTTCCGGTTCCTTGGAGTACATCTGGCTGAGGATCTTACGTGGTCAGTACACACAAACAAAACAGTGAAGAAGGCGCAGCAGCGCCTCTTCTTTCTCAGGAGACTGAAAAGATTCGGCATGAGCCCCCGCATCCTCAGGACCTTCTATCACTGTGCCATTGAGAGCATCCTCACTGGATGCATCACCACCTGGTATGGCAACAGCACCGCCTACAACTGCAAAGCTCTCCAGCGAGTAGTGCGGTGCTCTGAACGGATAATTGGAGGTGAGCTTCCCTCCCTCCAAGACATCTACAGGAAGCGGTGCCTGAGGAAAGCGGGGAGGATCATCAAGGACTCCAGTCACCCCAGCCATAAACTGTTCAGACTGCTTCCATCAGGAAGGAGGTTCTGCAGCATCCGGTCCCGTACCAGCAGACTGAGAGACAGCTTCTTCCACCAGGCCATCAGACTGCTGAACACGTCATAGACACCTCAGCTTCACTACTGGAACTTCAACATTATGCACTCCACACTGTATATAAATGCCACTTGTTTTGCACATATTCAACTCTGTATATTTTATATATTTTATTATTATTATTATTATTATTATTATTATTATTGTTTTTTTTGTTTTGTTTTGTTTTTTTTTACTATTTAATTTGTAAAAATGTGTATACACACACACACACACACACACACACACACGAAAATATTTAGTATACACATCCAGAAATGCATACACTATTATATATTGTACATATATTTATTAGTTTCAGGTCGGCCATTCTTGTATTTTGCTCGTTTGTGTTGTTGTGTTTGCACATCTCTGTTGCTTGTGGGGCTCGCACACAAGAATTTCACTCGCATGTGCTGTGCCAGTGTGCCTGCACATGTGATGTGACAATAAAAGTGATTTGATTTGATTTGATTTGAAAAGGGCTACGTGTCAACATACAACTCTTTATTTCTATTAATGTCTTACTTCATTCCTACCTGATTGACATGTGTAGGAATTATGAGTGATTGGCTCACTCTGTCACGGTCTGGCTGGCAGACCGTGGGGAGGTGGGGAAATAGGACCCAAACGCCGGACTCTTCAGTGCAACAGTGTTTATTTACAAGGTGGTGAAGTAAACAACAATAAATCCCCAGTTTCCCAGACTCCCGTGTCGTGTCTTCTTCCCAAAAGTCCCCGTGTAGTGCTCTCTGCCCCAGTGTCCCTGCACTCCCCGTGCTCACTGCTCCTTCTCGTCCCACACTCCTCCTGAGGGGAAAACAATAAAGGCAGCCGTTACACACTTATCCCAGCAGGCATACACTCACACTTGACTGTGCTTGAAGACTGACGTGTAGTCAAACGCAATAATCCAGCGTCGGTGGAAGCTCCATCGCTCATCTAAATAGCTCCCCCGACGAGCCCAGATGAGGAGCAGGTGTGCGGCAAGGACTTCGGGTGTGGCCAGCCCTCAAGTCAGGCCACGCCCCCAGGGCTGAAGGTGCCTGTAACTTGGCCACAGAAGAAAGGCGACACACACACACACACACCTGCCTACATACAGATGTGCACAGGGGCAGTGCAGACAACACACCAAATAATAATAATAATAATAATAATGATAATAACAACAACAACAACAACAACAACAACAACAACAGTCATAGTCCCCACGGACCCCGAGTCCCCAGAGCCGGGTCCGTGACACACCGTAGGGGTAAAAGTTGTTACCAATCAAATTATGATATGTTAAAGTTAAAACAAAACACAACTGTTTTAGATATTATCTAATATACATTTTGTAATTATCCTTATAATTACAAAATGTTTTATGTAAGATTTAAGTTTTGTGATTTAAATCTGACATCACAAAAGTATTTTGGAATTTGAATAATGTATTTTGTAACTGCAGTACACATAATACTGATTTTGAACAATTTTGTCCAGGTTCCTTGCCACCGGGGACTCCTTCAGGACCATCGCGTTCAGTTACAGAGTCGGTGTGTCCACGGTGAGCCAGATCACCCCCCAGGCAGCGACGGCCATCTGGGACTGTCTAGTGGACGACTTCATGGCTGCGCCTTCACCTGGAGACTGGCGGTCCATCACAGAGGGATTCCAGGAGCGCTGGAACTTCCCTCTGTGCTGTGCAGCTCTGGATGGGAAGCACGTCCAGACAAAGGCACCCCATATATCATATAGGAGACACACGCATTGATATACACTAAATATTTATTTCATTTCTTTTTGTGCCCAAATTTATGCACCTGCTTGATTTTGTTTAAACAGTTATTGCACACTTTCTGTAAATCCAGTAAACTTCTTTTCACTTCTCAAATATCACTGTGTGTGTCTCCTGTATGATATTTAACTGACATTTTTTATTGCAACAATGATTTATACAGGAAAATGATGTCTATTAACAAGGTTGCCCAAACTTTTGCATCCCACTGTATTAGTATATTTTGTCATTAGTATAATATGAAATAAATTCTACATGTGTCAAGTCGTGTGCCAACATTTGCTGTGTAGTAGAACTGAGACATTAGTCATTATAAAAATTTATTTGAAATAATATTAAAATTCTCAAACAGAAAAACATTAAACATAAATATATAAAATATAAGAATTTACAGAGAGACAGGAATAAAAAGGACCAGCTGCTCTCCAGAGCAGGAACAAGGCTGAGGAGGAAATGCTCCATTGGAGACTGGTGTGGCCTCTTCAGGGACACCAGGATGGCCAGCTCCACCACCGATGGACCGTCCTGGGACCCGTCCCTCATCTGCCTCGGAGCCGTCCTCCCCTGTGGGCCTGTAAAACAGCACAAAACACAAAGAAATGAGAAGGCTGCTACTAGATTTTAATTTCAACATTGAAAAAAAAAAAAAAACAGAATATAATCAGATTGGTTGTAGATATTTAGTAAAGGTGATCACAAGGCAATCCCACCGACTAAAAAGGTATCAGTGCTTGCTATACATACCTGTGGGTGCAGCAGCAGGAGCTCAGGGACTGGGGATGCTCTGCTGCAGAATCAGTTGGTTCTATCAATACAGTATTAAATGTTAACAGGTTGAATATAATAATCATAGAGTTGACAGTGGTCCCTCATTTATTGCAGCAGGGGTTCTCAGAATAACTAACCCCTGGTCACGCACTTTATACACTTTTTTCCCCACACACATGAACATTGGTCACAGTTCTCACGATTGATTCTGAAAGTGCAAACCTTTGTAGATTGCAAAACGTAAAACTATTATTATGCCGCGGTTTGTCTTCATCTGCCCGCCACTTTCGTGCGCCTTTTTCCCTCGCGGTGCAGGTGTCTATTTCCGAATGAGGGTCATAGTTATGGGTGTTTTTGTGCTGTTTTTTCTATTGGACGTGATGGTTATCAAAACCAAACGTGATAAATTTGGCAAGCGCAGGAGACACGACACGGAGCAGATTTGTCAATCAGGCTGCAGAATGCAATGCTGTACGGTGCAATAAAAAATCAGCGAAAAAGCAAAGCAGTGACGGATGAGCGGGACCACTGTGTGCTGTTTATTAATAAACAATAAAATATATTCCTAAATGACAACATGCATAAAAGCAGAACGGTATTTGTACGTCAGTGGGAAAATAGCGGTGGCTTGCTAGCTTTTGTGCGGCTTCCCCGGGTCAGCGAAAACTTTCAAAAGAGAAATGAATGAATTTACCAGGTTGCCCGATCTCTTCACATATCTTCCTCCAAGCTCGGTCCTTTTTATTCCTGTCTCGGTACAGAAAGCAGCTGGTGTCGTACAGCTCCGGGTTGTTTGCTACGCGTTGATTAGCCTTCCCTCCATTGAAGTATGAAGGGCTTTGGCTGGATCTGCCCCTTTGACCTAGGTAACAGCCACGTCACCAGGCTCCTGATTGGTTGTCGCAGCGCGATTTGACGCTGGAGTTCAGATTTTTCTAACTCGAGCCGTAGACGCGAAACATGCGTGTGCGAAAAATGCAACACAAAAACTGAGGAGCGTGGTTTTCACGCGTTTTTGCGACGCAAATCTGCTTCTGAATTTTCGCAGGACCCGCAATTGCGTGTCATCGTGCTTCTACATTAACTTTACATGTAAACCTGACGCTCTGATCACGTCTATCGCGTTCGATGTGAACACACCGTAATTCTGTCGCACGGAGACCTACCTTAGCACTTGCGCAGGTGAAGCCAAAGGGAAGATTTGCTTCACCATATTTTCTAGTCTTTGGCTTGGAAGGAAATTGGTTTGGAAACATATTCAGCGATGCTTCATCTCCTGCTTTGCGTTTGTGTAGGAGCCCCGTCATAAACCTGTCCAATATGCTAGCAGTGTCCAAGAGTTCTTTTTTTTTTCATACCGCGACCCCCCATAGGGGGCGGGCCCCACACTTTGGGAACCTCTGTCCTATGAGCAAGCACTTTGGTGACAGTGGGAAGGAAAAACTCCCTTTAAACTCGCCTCTGTCAGTGCGCCCCAGGGCAGCTGTGGCTACAATGTAGCTGCCATCACCTGTGTGTGAATGACTGAATGTAGTGTAAAGCGCTTTGGGGTCCTTAGGGACTAAGTAAAGCGCTATATAAATACAGGCCATTTACCATTTAACAGGAAGAAACCTCCAGCAGAACCAGGCTCAGGGAGGGGCGGGGCCATCTGCTGAGACTGGTTGGGGTGAGAGAAGCAAGGATTTAATTTAAAAAAAACAATTTACATGCATCCTATATGTGATCAGTATTAAAATGACATCTAATTTAGTAGAAATGATCTCAGCCAGGAATAAAAGTAAGTCATGCAGGATGATGACATGGAAAAAAATCTGCTTTGTTCAACATCACTACTTTTTGAAATAAGCCTGATAATAACTACAAGAAGTGCAAAAAATACGCTTTGCATGTCCTGGAACAGGGGTCGCCAACCTTTCTGATGGCGAGTGCCATTTAAAATTTCCTCAGAAGTCAGTGTGCCATATGATTGCATTAGCAATGAATTTAATAACGCTCTATATTAACAGTTACACACTATGTATCAGAATCAGAATACTTTATTAATCCCGAAGGAAATTATAGGTTACAGCAGGCAGCACGCTAATGGCGCATGCACACTTACAAAGGAACCTTCTGACCAGACTTACACAAACATCACATTGGGAAGACATGTCAGAGAGGTAGGCTGATAGGAAAAAACAACGAAAATACATAACATGAGGTGAGAGGAGGAGAAAAAACTCCACTCAGACTGAGCTCCTAGTGGGAGAACAGTTTGATAACAGAAAAAAAACACCTCAGCACAAAAAGCACATGACTGTCAATACACCATGAAACACAAGACAAGCAACAGGGCGGGTAAAGGGTAAGAGAGCCGGTGTAGACAGCGCATCCGGTCCTGCAGCATGTCTGCGCTGGTCCAGTCGACCGCCATCTTCCCCGGGAGGGGACAAGCATAGAAGGCGTTTGGAAAGGGAGGGGGGATCAGTGTGTATCAGTGTATGTGTGTGTGTGTGTCCATAGTTCAGCTGAGACAGTGTCCTTCGCTCTGCCAGGCTAAGTAAACAGTCTTCCAGCCAACCCAGGTGGCCTTGCATAGGGGAGGAACAGACTCAACACAGTCGTTATCAGGGTGTTGTTGTTCGGCTCCAGCCTTGAGCCCACAGCTGGCGCCGAAGTGGTAGCCGCAATAAATGGTGATTTTTGTTTTATGCGAGCAACTCATGAGAATTTCAGAGCTGTTCTTTAACACTCCGACACTGGTCTCTCAATCTCCCGTTGGAGAGCCGCGAGCTTTTCCATGATGTTATCAAACTTGCGCTCTGTGATGTTATCATTCTTTTGCTCAGAGAGCCGATTCTGAGAACTCACGACTGCAGTGAGCTTCTCCACGATGTGATCCAACTTTCGCTCAGAGGTGTTATTCTGAGTATTCACGGCAGCCGTTAGCTTCTCCAAGGTCTTAACCATGCTGCACTCAATGAGCCCGTTCGGAGAAGTCGCGCCTCGTCCCATCGTTTCAATCCCAGCGGGCAGTCTTGTGGGGGTTTGAACAGCCGGTTCCGCTTCCTTAATTCTCCGATAAGCCAGGGCCAAGCCAGCTCCGATCAGCAAGAACCCCGTTACCATGGTTCCGAATAGGTAGATATCTTCAGCGTCCTTGATCGACAGTCCCACCAGGCACATGATCCTCCATTTCTGCCACCCGTCCATCGTGTATCCGGCAGGGAAAGTCCCTCCAGGGCACTCGGGCTCACCGAGCCCAGACTTCTCGTTGAGAAAAGGGTGTCAATAGCATTCAGAGACCAGTTGATCAAATCCATAATTCGTCTTTTAGGTTTTAGACACAGACTGTGAGAGAGTGTCCAGGGAAAGTAAAAACACAAGACAAGACAAGGACACAAGAGGCTAAGCAGGGAAGATAAGGGAGAGGAGTAGAGGAGAAAGGTGCGACCGCCTTCGCCGAGAGCTAAAGAAAGCTCTATAGAACCACTTTATAGGATTATATTTGTTCGCAGATGTTTGCAGCTATCAGCGAATAGTTTTCAGCTATTTTGAAACAAAAAAAGACTTTTTATCCATAACAGCAAATGAACTGAACAACAGAAAATACAAATGCTATTTATGGTCTCCTCACAACAATGATAAGAAAAATAAACTGAGCCAATATGGCATGTTTGTTAATACAGAGACACACGTGTTAATGTGATCTCTGGTCTCCCACTCAGAGACACAGGTCTCCCAGTGTCCAGCATTCAGAGGCTGCCTGAGGACTCATGTGAGAGAAAACCTGCTCACACAGACATGTAGAGCCAAATACTGTCAGTAAGGTATCTGCAATCCATCACCTGTTCAGCTCTGATGATTCAGTAAGGACATCTCCTGGTTTCATCTGCATGTTTCCCTCTCACCACATATCCAAACCGACATCATGACCAGCAGCTTTACAGCTGTGGCTCCAGCAAACATCAGCTGATACTAGAAATTAATATTAAATAAATTCTAACAACAGCTGATCAAGCTTAAACGTGCTGCTGTTGTTTAGCGCGACATCTGCTGGTTTCTTCTTTCTGGCGCAAAGTGAGCGATAAACAAACAAGAGAGAAAAGCCGATCAGCTGATCATTGATCAGTTTCATGATTGAAGTAGCAACAGGAGAGAGAAGGGAGAGAACGAGAGAAGAGGCAGCTGCAGCGTAACGACAGAATAACTCCAGCTTTGTGTCTTTTTCCATCCTAGACAAACTGCGTCTCTTCTCAGCTCAACACGAAACGCGTAATATTTTCTCTGAATGCGGGACGATTATGTTTTTTAAGGAGCGGTTGGCAACTCTACTAACTAACCTTATGAATAAAATAAAGTTCACTATCAGTAACATCATAGCACCACCCAGCTGTATATAAACTCCGTCATGCTAGCTAGCATGCAGTACGAGTTATTGTAACTGACTGTAAAAAGTCAGCACAACAAAAATAAACTCCACCCAAACTTGGTTTATATCTGACCCAGATAGACTGCAGGTCATAAGTTCTTACCTCAGGTTCACCTGACACTCGGACTGGCGGCCTCCTCCTGCCTCCCCTCTCCCTCATCCACCTGCTGGCCTCCACCACTTGTTAATGTTACTGAATCTGTGGAAGCTCTGCGATGCCACCATCAAACAACTGAGTTATTTTTACACATCGGCCAGCATCTGACCAATCCACCACCTCTCATTGTTTGTACCTGTCCTGGAATGTGACACATGTCACCAGTTTCTCCATTCAGATGGGATTGGTGTGAGAGTTTAGGTAACAAGATTTCAATGAGAGGTCTAAATAATAAACCTGAATACAGATCACATGGAAATTCCAGGCATAAATTTAATATAAAAATCTGAGCTGATCTTTCAGAAAATACTGATGATTCAGACACATGCTGGTTATTTGCTTTCTGACAGTTGGTTAAAATTTGCCCTACAGAATAAACATAAGCTAATTATACAGATAGGGCTTGGCTCTAATATTCCTGATATATTTTATGTACATTAAAGTTAAAGGCACTTAAATTTCTTTAATTATGCTGCCTCCTAGCTTTTAGTGCCACAGCAGATAGTGCCCTATCCACATGTGACACAAGTATTTACAAGTATTTCACACAGCAACACATACATGTTTTCAACTTATTTTAACTTTTACTTATTTGTCTCCATGCTGGGGGAGCTGCTTCTGCTTAGCTCTGCTGGGAATCCTTAAAGCTGTTTGGGACTTCCAGTCAGCAAAATAATCAACCATAAGGCCACCCCTATAAAAGACATTCTGGAGGCGCCCCCGTTGGCCCCAGATGGTTTCCTGTGTCAGCTGAAACACACATTATACAACTTATGAATCATGTCTTTGTTGCTGTTTTGGTTTGGGGGGGTACGGATGTCAGTAGCCTCACCTGTCCCTGTACTGTGTCTGCTTTATTCTATTTTGCTTTTCAAATCTGCTTTCAGCATAGACACCAGACATTCCCATTGAAAATGGGAATGTCTGCCTCGGGCAGAGTCTTCATCAGCAGTCATGTTCAAGCAGGTCTTACTGGATGTTTTGCATTTGGTTTGTTAACTTCAGCCCTGAACTAACATAGTCAGTCTCTGTGTATAACTGAAGCTTCTGATCACTTACGAGCTGAAATGGCAAATCACCATATCATTTATTTCAGTGCTTCACTGTGAGAATCTCCCCATCACTTCATACACATTTCTATGAGTACATTGCAATAATGTGATAATTATGTAAAAGCATAGTTTTCTAGTCTTCTTTTCTCATATTCAAGTATTGCAAGTTATTTAACCGGTGAGAGTAAACGGTGTACTTGAGGGTGATTTCATATTCTTTCTATGCGAAATCAGAGCAAGAGATTTACAGTTACATTAACACCGTGGGTCCTGTAGCCATTTCTCTCAGGGCGCAGTGTCAGTATAGAGGCCTGCTCTAAAATTGTAATGCAAACACTGCGTGACATTCACACTGCTGGGCGTGGGCGTCGAGCAGCAGGCGGGATCGTCTTTGGTGCAGTTCCCGTCGAGCTGCCAGTGGGCAAACAAACAGGTGAGTCCTCAGCCGTGCAGCCGGTCGAGGCTCAGGTTCCGCCCAGTTACAGCAGCTGTCAGGTGTCAGTGCTTCAGTGGTGGGAGCCGTGTGTCGTTAACTCAGCTTTGTCTGTTTACGATATGAGAGGACGGTACAAAATAAATGAGCGCAGGGGCGGACGGGGAGAAGCCGACTCCTCTGCTCTGCTGGGGGACACCGCGGCGGGCTCACCTGTCCCAGGTGCAGCAGCGCGTGATGTGGGAGGCACTAAGAAAGGTAGGCGAGAAGATGTTTTATCTCTGAGGAAAATCTCTGAGGGAGAACATTTATTATTAAAGGACTTTATCGCAGCTCTTGTACTTTTACAGGAACGATGCTGGGCTTTTCTCTTTGTTGTTTGTGTGTTTTATCTAAGGAACTCCTAACAGCTTGTAGTAACTTTACAAACTCACCGGACACGTTTTTGGGTACACCTGTTCGACTACTAGTTACCACAGATATCCAACCAGCCAATGGTACACTGAGCTAAAGAAACACGACTTTAAACGTAGCATGGTCGTCAGATCGACTGTTTGCTGATCTACTGTCAGCGCCTGGGCGTGTTGTTTAGAGAGAGCGCTCCAGACAAGAGAAACTATGATGCGATAACAGACATCAGACTTCGAGCTTGGTCCTGCACCATGAAGCCAGGACTTCTTTACGTTTTTGGATTGACCCTAAAATCAGCCTAAACAGTCACATGAAGCTGGTTATCAAACGAGCTGTGTGCCACTTTAGTGTTCAAGTGGCACAAAAACAACCAAACAAACAAGAAAACAGCCACAAATATTTCAGAAAATGTTTTGTTTGTTTTTATTTCAAATATTGTATAAATAGACTCTTAACTAACTGAAGTCTTTCATTGAACGAACAAACAAACACACTGGTCCCTGTCATTGTGTTCATATTTAACAAAATCAAACTGCACGCATGAGTTTGTGAGTCTCTCACTGAGCGAACACAGCCTCAGCATGTTTGTGCTCTCTGCTCATATTGGTTTCAAAAAAAGTCCCTTCAAGCGCCAAACTGCCTTACATTTATTCACATCAGTATATGGGCCACAAGTAGGGCCGACATGGGCTGCATGTGGCCCCCGGGCTGCGAGTTTAAGACCGCTGTACTAAATTAAGATTTCTGCAGCGCATCCATGTGAAGAGGGTGATGTTGGCAGCATGTGGCCAATCTTAAAGGGTCGTTCAATGGATCACACAACCTTTTTTTGCACAGATAGTGATCGCCTACTCCAGAGAGGTTAGCAAATGGTGATTGGAAATCTATAAAGAATCTAAATACAGTGGGGCAAAAAAGTATGTAGTCAGCCACCGATTGTGCAAGTTCCCCCACCTAAAATGATGACAGAGGTCAGTAATTTGCACCAGAGGTACACTTCAACTGTGAGAGACAGAATGTGAAAAAAAAATCCATGAATCCACATGGTAGGATTTGTAAAGAATTTATTCGTAAATCAGGGTGGAAAATAAGTATTTGGTCAATAACAAAAATACAACTCAATACTTTGTAACATAACCTTTGTTGGCAATAACAGAGGTCAAACGTTTACTATAGGTCTTTACCAGGTTTGCACACACAGTAGCTGGTATTTTGGCCCATTCCTCCATGCAGATCTTCTCGAGAGCAGTGATGTTTTGGGGCTGTCGCCGAGCAACACGGACTTTCAACTCCCGCCACAGATTTTCTATGGGGTTGAGGTCTGGAGACTGGCTAGGCCACTCCAGGACTTTCAAATGCTTCTTACGGAGCCACTCCTTTGTTGCCCGGGCGGTGTGTTTTGGATCATTGTCATGTTGGAAGACCCAGCCTCGTTTCATCTTCAAAGTTCTCACTGATGGAAGGAGGTTTTGGCTCAAAATCTCACGATACATGGCCCCATTCATTCTGTCCTTAACACGGATCAGTCGTCCTGTCCCCTTGGCAGAAAAACAGCCCATAGCATGATGTTTCCACCCCCATGCTTCACAGTAGGTATGGTGTTCTTGGGATGCAACTCAGTATTCTTCTTCCTCCAAACACGACGAGTTGAGTTTATACCAAAAAGTTCTACTTTGGTTTCATCTGACCACATGACATTCTCCCAATCCTCTGCTGTATCATCCATGTGCTCTCTGGCAAACTTCAGACGGACCTGGACATGCACTGGCTTCAGCAGCGGAACACGTCTGGCACTGCGGGATTTGATTCCCTGCCGTTGTAGTGTGTTACTGATGGTGACCTTTGTTACTTTGGTCCCAGCTCTCTGCAGGTCATTCACCAGGTCCCCCCGTGTGGTTCTTGGATCTTTGCTCACCGTTCTCATGATCATTTTGACCCCACGGGATGAGATCTTGCGTGGAGCCCCAGATGGAGGGAGATTATCAGTGGTCTTGTATGTCTTCCATTTTCTGATGATTGCTCCCACAGTTGATTTTTTCACACCAAGCTGCTTGCCTATTGTAGATTCACTCTTCCCAGTCTGGTGCAGGTCTATAATACTTTTCCTGGTGTCCTTCGAAAGCTCTTTGGTCTTGGCCATGGCGGAGTTTGGAGTCTGACTGTTTGAGGCTGTGGACAGGTGTCTTTTATACAGATGATGAGTTCAAACAGGTGCCATTCATACAGGTAACGAGTGGGGGACAGAAAAGCTTCTTACAGAAGACGTTACAGGTCTGTGAGAGCCAGAGATTTTCCTTGTTTGAGGTGACCAAATACTTATTTTCCACCCTGATTTACGAATAAATTCTTTACAAATCCTACCATGTGAATTCATGGATTTTTTTTTCACATTCTGTCTCTCACAGTTGAAGTGTACCTGTGGTGCAAATTACTGACCTCTGTCATCATTTTAAGTGGGGGAACTTGCACAATCGGTGGCTGACTAAATACTTTTTTGCCCCACTGTATATAATAGTCAGATATAACACTGTGGTTAATTATTAATCTGGGGGTTTGTGGCACAGAGTGGTAAAATAAACATTTTATTTCCAGTGAATTATTTTAATACTGAGCTCTCAGTCCTGCCGTAGACGTCTATGGTGACAGGTCAGAGCTCTGAAACTTTAGCCTGCATCCATTTAAACGTTGAAGCTTACTGTTCCACAGCCCCATAAAGGAGGCATGGAAACTGGAACAAAGTTTGGAATTCTAGAGTCCTGACAACCCTGCTAAAACAGGAAATGTGAGGATTCACTTCACTCATCTAAAGGTGTTGTTTAAATGGGACCTGCTTCGTTCTGTGTGCATGTTTGAGGAAAAGACAAAAGCAAAGTGCAGGGAGCTGAGCAGGTTACACTGTGAGCCACTTTACTCTTATCAGTCTGTGTTATGCTATTTATTTATTTTGTTTGCTTCAATGCATTTTATTGAGCTTTTTTTCTCTTTTATTGCAACTATATTTAGCCTTTAAAAACATATTTCATTTGATTGTATTTACTTGAGCTGCTTTTATTCTTTCTCTTTAACTGAGCTCTTTTCATTTCGGTCTTATTTTGAAAAGTTCTTCGACTCTATGCAGGCGTATATGTTGTAGGTTCTGTTGACTTTTTTGGCATCTGTAATGCAGAAGTTACCCGTCATTTAAACCTGACGCTATACTGTGTTGATGATACACTGACATTCAGATAGGTGTCATACATTAGGTGAAGCACGGCCACATCTTGCAGCTACAAGTCATTTTATGTTAAATATGACACTGTCAGTGTTAAATGATCACTTTTGACAGTGTTATATTTTTAAAAGTAACCTAGTCAGTTTTGAAGATTAACAATGGCTAACACTGAGCAGTGCTGATTGTCTAACATTTTGAGTTATTTTCCGGTGTTAGAAAATCAGCCCTGCTCTGTCGAGAGCTGGTTCTGTGTCATGGCGCCACAGCAGTCTGATCCTTCATGTTTTCCTGCAGGTGCCAGATGTTCCATTTATGGTAACGACAAGGTCTACCTCGGAGTCCGTGTCAGAATGCCAGTAAAGGATCTGCTGAGAAACATCCGCCTCACTCAAGGCTGTGGCCAAGATTTGAAGGTAGGCTTGAGGTTCAAAACATACACGTACAATAAAAGTGTGACAAAGATACAGCCGCACAGAAACACATTTCACTGCTTGGGAAAGGAAATCTTGTGTTTTCTGAAATCATAGTGAGGTTTACAAGTTCCCCCAAACACTGCACCAACTGAAGCCAAGGCAAAATAACAAAGTGCGTGTAACATGTGACATGCTGTAGTCATCAAGTGTGAGATTATCACAACAGCGTCTTAATAACTGATAACTGCAGGCAGCAGCACACAACCGGCTGCCGATCACACCCGTTTTCTCCTCAGTTAGAGAACTGACCGTGTTCATAATGTGCTGCCGAAAACTGATCAAATGTATCGTCTGCAGCGTGAGCTCACATCTCAGACGGCACGATGGTGGTGCTGGCTGTTTATGAGCTGAAAATAAAGGGTCTGTTAATCATGCTTAAAGAGTGAAAGTGGCTTTGCATTAGGTTCACTGTGGGGTCAAAAAAATACTGCATGAATAGGTAAAAATTGGACTTCTGTATAAGTTCTGTATAGTATTATATTTAGATTTATATTCACACTGACGCACTCTTTGTTTTTATCCCTTCATCATCCAACTGTGTGAATGCAGGACAGATGCAGCAAAACAGCCAAAGGTCAGTGCAATCTTTATTTAACGCGGCAGTGTGCACCACGGAGGAGGTCGTGTGTTGGGTTGGTTGGCTTCTTTGCATGAAAATGTTGGCAGTGGTGGGGTTAGCCTATGTTGGATGGATGTGCGTCATCTTATGCGTGATGTTAAGAGAATTTTCCATCGTGGCAGATTTATAGTGTTGTTTGGGGGTGTTATGGTGTCACGCAGGCTTTTGGGCCTGGCTTAAGAAGAAGCCAAACATCCTGCGTAGAGGTGTGCTGACTTATACTTGACTCTTTGTTCCTCAGGAGACTTAAAACGAGCTAAAACGAGCTCCAGGCGCCGAACCATCAAGGTCAGTGTTATAAAAGGCAGAACTCTGCTCCACCCAGAAGGTTTCAAAGTGCAAAGCTTTGGTATGCTGTAATCTACGTGTCATTTTGAAGAGCAGCTCAAATACTCTGCAGTACTCTTTGGCTTTCAGACACAACAGCCGTCACAAAGCCTGGAGGAGCTGTCAATCATCGTCGAAGTACTGGAAGAAGATCTCAGGACTGGCAGCAGAAACCCATTGTCTCCCCCACCCCTGTCCCCCACTGGTCCACCAGTTTCTCCTCGGCTGTCTCCAACTGGTAATATGTTTTTTAAAGCTACTCCTTAAAGTGAGACTGTGACTGGCAATTACTTCCACCCTTGATGTACCATGCTGTCTCCGCTCGGTGCAGGACTTAACGGTGACGAGTACGATGAAATCATTCCCAGCCCCCCGTCCTACATGACCTACTCTCCAGGCACAGCAGAGTACCACCAGACCCCTCCTGGTTTCATGTTTCCCAGCTGCCCGCCCTCGATCTTTGGAATTGTGAGCAATAATGGTGAACAAAGGCAGGAGTGGTTTGGTCCCAGGAATTACAGTGAATATAACGTGAACGGCGGCGCTTTCTTCTGGACACAGCTGCAGAAAGAGGAGGGCCAGCTGAGGGATGTCTGCGATGCAGAACTGCTGTCCGCTGATGAACATGGCAGGACGTAAGTTTGATAGAAGACTGTCCCTGTATGTGTGTTAAAGGTAATGGCCACCAAAGAGGAGGAGCTTTTACTGTTCACCTTGATTGGACGCCCACGAGCAAAAAAACTAGCTGAAATTTTCAGGAGACACAGAGGTGAAATGAAACTGCAGTAATGTACAGTATGAAATATAAATGTTGTTGTTGAACATTAAGTCTCATACATCTATCCTAGCAGAGCCTCTACTGACCAGAACTATTTCAAAAAAGAGCCCAGAGGATAAATTGTTCGTGTGGACCAGATCGGGGTTAGTCAGCCGTCGTTATTGCACGGCTGCAGATTACTTTTTAACTTTTTAACAAACTAGAGCATTTAAGCTAGCCAATACATGTCATTAGCCTAATGCTACAGTTATTTTACAAATATAAAAACGACTGAAGAATTAAGAGTCAAAAAGGAACCAGACGATACTACGCCTCGTTTGTCCTCCTGCAGTGGTAGGCAGGTTAAATCGTTTACGACCACTGTCTCTCACCTCGCACCGACGGCTGGGCTGCACAGTCCTGCACACGCAGTCGTTCCAGCTTTTACTGCAAAGGGACAGATTTTTACTACACTGTAAAAAAAATTGTAATTGTAATATAAAAGTATTTTACTGTGTATTTTACAGTTTTGTACTGTTTTTCTTGAATATCATTAAATTCACATAAATAGACTGATTTTACATTTTTACTGGTGATGGTCAGAGGGGAATAGTAAAGTGGAATTGTAAAGCGCTTTGAGGGTCTCATAAAGCGCTATATGAATGCAATCCATTATTATTCAAACCAACTGTTAACTGTATATTTCTGTACATTTAATGGTAAATGGCCTGTATTTATATAGCGCTTTCCTAGTCCCTAAGGACCCCAAAGCGCTTTACACATTCAGTCACACACACATTCACACACTGGTGATGAAGCTACATTGTAGCCACAGCCACCCTGGGGCGCACTGACAGAGGCTTTAAGTATTATTATTCATATTGCCACATTCATTGACCTTGTTTATAGGTAATTTCATTGTTTAATCACATTAAATTGTTCCTAATTTAATGTTTAAAAGCACGTGAAAAGGCAAAATCCCATGTAAAATTAGGGCAACAAACTGTATTGTCATTACTGAAAATAACCGTATTTTCATGGGAAAGTTATTTTCTGGTATTATTTAGGCGCCCCAGCTGCTGGGATATTACTGTTTTTTAGGAATTTTTTTTACGGTGCAGAGAACCTTATACTGGAGCTGACAGTCGAAACTGTGCATGTACAGCTGTGGTCAAAAGTTTGCATCCAGTGATCATGGGCAGGAATGTCATGGACGTTCTGGGCTTTTAATGATTTCTTTTGAACTATTGATTTTTAAATTAATAGTTAAATTTAAACAAGAGCTGGGCACACACGTTTGGATCAAAATATGCATATACCCCCATTAATACTTGTCCCTTAGCATGTTCACCCTCAGTGACATCCGTTTGGCAGACATTAATAAGCTTCTGGATGAATACTTGCTCACTCTGCTTGGCAGATAAATATAAATCTCTTGTCTTAGCAGCAAAAAGCACAGACATGACTAAATAAATAAAGATAGACGCACTGGAAAATCAACAAATGTGTCATTTAGAAAAAATCTGTATTCGTTTGTATTGAGGTAATGGGCCCTTTTCAAAATAAAAGTTTGAGCTTGTTGGCTACACTAACATAATGTACTGTTTTTTTTATCATTGTGTTGACATAAAGGTAGACAGAGCCACTGTCTAACTTCAGCTTGTGATCTCGCCTTTAAAAAATCCAGATGGTGCTTTCTAAACTGCAAATTTCGTGTCTTCTGCAAAGTCAGCAAGCTGCCAGCAAATTTCTGTTTGGCAAAGATTCATGAGATCTTCTTCTTTCATCGCTCTCTCTTGTTTTTTCAACCATGTACTTACGGGATCCTGTAACTGATGTCTCAGAGCTGTGCTGAAGGACTGACTTGCAAAACCAGCCTTCAACTAGTTTGGTCACATTTGTTGTCCTTCAACATTTAAGTTCCTTTTTTTCAAAGGGCGTTTTGACATGCTGGAAACTCACGCTCGCTTTTTGTCTTCAGCTGTTACTTACGTTCACCAGGGCACTGCTCTAATTAGTCTGCTGCAAGGAGGACACAAAGAAGCTCACTCAAATGTGCAGAAGTCCTTGGACACAAGACAAACTTTCAGTTTACACAGACAAAGCTCCAGTTACATTTGCATTTATTGTATTTCATGTATTCGATGTTCGTGTATGAAAACGTTTTTTGTTAAAGAATTTGTCAGACCACAGGAAGAGTAGCTGCCGCAGAAGCTGATGGAGATCTTAATACACAAACAAATAAAGTGTCCATAACCCACCTTTACCCATTTCTGTAGCCGTGTTTCAGTAAAAACTTGAATCGCTTATTTGTGTTTCTCCTTCCAGAATTCTTCACAGAGTAGCATGTGTTGGAAAGAGGGCTCCTGGCTTTGCCATTGCTAAAAGGATGGCCACATTAAACAGCCTGGACCTAAAAGACTCAGATGGCATGGTAAACAGATTTCTATTTTTTTATTTCTATTTTTATTACAACCATCTGTTGCTTTGTACAACATTTCCCTCCAGTGTTTTACAAGCCTGGCAACATGTCAGGCTTCATTTTTCTTTGCTTTTAAGCCTGTAACCAGTAAGTTAGCTAACACCACAACGTGACCAGTTTATCAGCAGTACTGGGATTAATAACAGCCAATAAATGAAAATGACAATTGAGTGTTGACATTGCACAGTTTGTCTAACGGGGGAAATCTGCAGTTTACCTCTTGACAACCTGTCGTTTAGAACACTTACAAAAAACAAGTAGTAGCTAATCCAAGCTAATCCGAGCTGAGGTAAAACACATGGTAGGTGATGATAATGGTTCATCTGTTTCAAAGAAAAAATACCAGCCAGTATATCAAAATATCAGATTTTTAATCCACCAAATATTGCTATTGGCCTTTAAAATCCTGCATTAGCTAATGTGTCCTCGTGGTTTTCCCTGTTAGCCATGTGCAGATAACAAGACGTTTAAAATATGAACTTAATACTGTGTCACCTGTTCAACTAAGATTCTTCCAGCCCGTTCTCCCTCCCAATCAGTTTGCACAACGTCTTGTTCCTAGATATTGTTTTGCAGCCACATTCATGGTAACTATTCAAAGACTTGAGTGCGTTCTGCACCAACATGTTCAGTTCATAGCTTCATGCTTTCCTTTGCTCTCTGTTCAGACTCCTCTTCTCTACGCATCAAAACACAACCACCACCTGATGGTGGCCGATCTGATCTATCTGGGAGCCAACGTCAATGAGACGAACAACGCAGGAAAATCATGCCTCCACCTCAGCACTGAGAGCGGCTACATCAGAGTCCTGGAGGTCAGAGCCGTTATCATTTCTGCTTGTATAGAGAAAGAACCTGACTGTGTGACAGTACGTCTGCTGTTGGGCTTTTGCTTTTGTGTCCCATCTTTCTGCACAGTTTACAAGCAAGTCAGAGTAGCATTACAAGTTACTGTCAGAGACAGAGCTTAGAAAACAGCTGTGATGAAAAATTAAGGTTGTGTAGTTCACTGTGCAAATTGTTAAAGATATTTAAAAAGTTGCCGTATTTTTATTTTTCTAAAGTCTGTCCTCACAGTACAAACATGTATGACAGAGGGCTCAGGCTAAAGGGCTCACTGAATTCCAGAGTGGTGCTGTAATAGGATACGACCACTGAACAAGTCAGCTTGTGAAACATCCGTCTGCCGTTGCCTCTGCAAAGTTAGAGCGCAGCAATGCATAAACATCACCAGTGCAGGGTTCCCAGGTTCCTCTGGCAGCCTCAGCCGTGCGCCGCAAGCTTCGTGATTTGGTCTCCACATCTGAGTAGCTCCTGTGTGTGTAATGTGTTGGTGGCCCAGCTCTGGCTGTACTTTGATGCATGGCGTCAAGTTTGGGCTGATCAACCTTTGCTTCTTATCTACTGTATTCAATCCAGGTGTATTCAAATGTTTTCTAACAGGTTCTAATGCGTGCAATGATGGATGGCATATATGTGGACGTCGAAGCTACTGATAACTCTGGTAAGTCCTCAGATCTTTAAAGCTTTCAGATCATTTTATTCGTGCATCACTGTTTCAAAAACATAATGAGACGATAAATGCAAAACCTGGTTATATAAGAAGACAACACAGAACTAAGAGAGAGAAAAGTAAGAGCTTTGATGCCAAAGACGCCTTTGTCATTGCACGATCTTCTATGTTAGTGTGCCAGCAACATGTCAGTCTTTAAACAGCAGCACTTTCTTTGTGGCTTCCTCTCATGTGCTGTAGAACAAAGCCAAAGAAAGACATCTGGCAGTGCTTAAAATCCACAAACAGTGACCTCTTGTTTATTTAATGGCTTTAGTCATTACAGCATGGTTAGCCATGACTGACTAGCCAACTGTCATCAACTAGAATAGAACAAGGTTTCCTTTTTTCATCTTTAACACAAATGAGTGTAAAGAGCAAAGCACGCGAGAACAGAAGACAACAAAACTTCAGTCACAGTGAATAAAAACCTGAAAGCTGCACTTCCTGTTTGTGTCTGCAACTGATTGCAGTTATGCTTAGAAGCACCATTATCCTGCAGCCGTCTGTGTTTCTGCAGGGATGAGTGTGGTACAGTGTGCTTCCATTGCTCTGAAGGCCACCATCTGTGAGGTGGAAAGCAACGAATCCCTCGGTCACAGCAAGCTCCGCACACTCCGCCGAGAGCAAATGATGGAGACTCTGGAGTGTGTGCTGCAGATGTGCAGCTACCTTCATGTCATGGTGAGTCTCGCAGTAACCATGAAACACACATTGCTGCAGCACTATTCATACATTGTTTCTTCTGACCTCTCGAGCCAGGTGACATTTACACACTTAAATAGTCCTCACGTATTTCAAGACAAGCTGTTTTGTAAGGCAGCACTAAATCGTAAGAGTATAAAGAAATAACGACCCAGGATGAATCTGAGCTCCTGTGTGGACTTCACACCGAATCATTGGCCCCACTGATGCTAATCAGTTCGTAAGTCTCACACTTGACAGGAGAGACTAATGATTTTATCATCAACTGTAAATAGGCAATCATCCACTCGTGCTTCCAAGTTTGGCAGAATGAAAACAAGCAGACTCAACAGCTGACTGACGGAGTGTAAGAAACATCAGTATTTATGTTCCTGCAACAACAATGTTAGACTTCAGTCCATCCTTCACGGCAGTGTGGGACTGCTGACCAGCCACCATGTGGAGCAAAACATAATGAGAGACATGAAAAGTGCCAACGTGAAACTGATGTTAGTGATTTTATTGGTGCATTTGCAGCAGTGTAAAAGAGACTTGGCAACAGCTTAGAATCAAGTAGCAGAACGTTCATGTGTTTGCCACGTCACCAAAAGAATTCATGCACATTCGGTGCTTCGTTCAGCGGTGTTAGTAAGACATGCTTTAACAAATACAGGGAGTGCAGAATTATTAGGCAAGTTGTATTTTTGAGGAATAATGTTATTATTGAACAACAACCATGTTCTCAATGAACCCAAAAAACTCATTAATATCAAAGCTGAATGTTTTTGGAAGTAGTTTTTAGTTTGTTTTTAGTTTTAGCTATTTTAGGGGGATATCTGTGTGTGCAGGTGACTATTACTGTGCAGAATTATTAGGCAACTTAACAAAAAACAAATATATACCCATTTCAATTATTTATTTTTACCAGTGAAACCAATATAACATCTCCACATTCACAAATATACATTTCTGACATTCAAAAACAAAACAAAAACAAATCAGCGACCAATATAGCCACCTTTCTTTGCAAGGACACTCAAAAGCCTGCCATCCATGGATTCTGTCAGTGTTTTGATCTGTTCACCATCAACATTGCGTGCAGCAGCAACCACAGCCTCCCAGACACTGTTCAGAGAGGTGTACTGTTTTCCCTCCTTGTAAATCTCACATCTGATGATGGACCACAGGTTCTCAATGGGGTTCAGATCAGGTGAACAAGGTGGCCATGTCATTAGTTTTTCTTCTTTTATACCCTTTCTTGCCAGCCACGCTGTGGAGTACTTGGACGCGTGTGATGGAGCATTGTCCTGCATGAAAATCATTTTTTCTTGAAGGATGCAGACTTCTTCCTGTACCACTGCTTGAAGAAGGTGTCTTCCAGAAACTGGCAGTAGGACTAGGAGTTGAGCTTGACTCCATCCTCAACCCGAAAAGGCCCCACAAGCTCATCTTTGATGATACCAGCCCAAACCAGTACTCCACCTCCACCTTGCTGGCGTCTGAGTCGGACTGGAGCTCTCTGCCCTTTACCAATCCAGCCACGGGCCCATCCATCTGGCCCATCAAGACTAGGGATGGGTATCGTTTAGGTTTTATCCGATACCGGTGCCAAATCGGTACTTTTGAAACGGTGCCGGTGCTCAAACGGTGCTCAAA
Source organism: Simochromis diagramma (assembly GCF_900408965.1). NCBI lineage: Eukaryota > Metazoa > Chordata > Actinopteri > Cichliformes > Cichlidae > Simochromis > Simochromis diagramma. The sequence goes on along the minus strand of NW_024387332.1, from coordinate 1,129,527 downwards.
CCGGTGCTTAAAGAATGGAGAACACAAAATTGGTCCAAAAACCTCTCATGTTCAGCTGTTTTTTTGTAAAAAGATAACAATGTTAGCCTTTTCTGCAGCTATGGGGCATATATGGTATCACTCTTGGCTGGAAGCAGTGCTTAATCAATGGAAAAAACACAAACTTTGTCCAAAAACCTCTCATGTTCAGCTGTTTTTTTGTAAAAAGATAACAATGTTAGCCTTTTCTGCAGCTATGGGGCATATATGGTATCACTCTTGGCTGGAAGCAGTGCTTAATCAATGGAAAAAACACAAACTTTGTCCAAAAACCTCTCATGTTCAGCTGTTTTCCACTTTTTCTTTGGTCATTTTAGCCTTTTTGGCCAGGGTGAAGGGAGTATCTGCCATCAAACAAGAAGACAGCCGCATGTAGCTATGATGATGTTTGCTAGTTCACCTTACATGCATTAATGTAATAACGTGGTTAGCGTACTCAACGTAAATTACACGAACAACATTAAGCTACTCACGCAGAGAAGAACGGCTGCTGCTGCATCATCATCCGTCATTATTTCTGCTACACTGGCAGGGCTAGGGGCCAGGACTCTCCTCTTCGTGTTTTTGGGGGATGTTGCATAACAGGCAACCCACCCGCAGTAGATGTGCTCGGTGTGAGGTCTCGCAGCAAGCTATCATACGGCGCATTTCTGGGCTTTTAAAAAAACGCTATGCGTTGCCAGGTGTTTCATCGGATTTGAGGTGTTACCTGCTTTGACAGTATCACAGTATCAGCTTAAAGCACTTGTTGCAGGCTGCTGAGTTTGCATCTTTTGCTGTGAAGTACAGCCAGACTTTTAACCACTTTGCCTTGGACATTTTTAATCTGTAGCTCTGCTCTAACAGAACGTACGTACCTGGCCCCGCCTACTATCCTCGGAAACGTAAAATGATTGGCTAGAAGTGTATCACAGCTCAGGAAAAAAAAGCACCGAAATAAAGCACCGAAATGTGCGCTGCTTTTCGGTCTGGTTACTACCGTTTATATCAGAACCGGTGCCATCATGGCACCGGACACCGGTACCCATCCCTAATCAAGACTCACTCTCATTTCATCAGTCCATAAAACCTTAGAAAAACCAGTCTTGAGATATTTCTTGGCCCAGTCTTGACGTTTCAGCTTGTGTGTCTTGTTCAGTGGTGGTCGTCTTTCAGCCTTTCTTACCTTGGCCATGTCTCTGAGTATTGCACACCTTGTGCTTTTGGGCACTCCAGTGATGTTGCAGCTCTAAAATATGGCCAAACTGGTGGCAAGTGGCATCTTGGCAGCTGCACGCTTGACTTTTCTCAGTTCATGGGCAGTTATTTTGCGCCTTGGTTTTTCCACACGCTTCTTGCGACCCTGTTGGCTATTTTGAATGAAACGCTTGATTGTTCGATGATCACGCTTCAGAAGCTTTGCAATTTTGAGACTGCTGCATCCCTCTGCAAGATATCTCACTATTTTTGACTTTTCTGAGCCTGTCAAGTCCTTCTTTTGACCCATTTTGCCAAAGGAAAGGAAGTTGCCTAATAATTATGCACACCTGATATAGGGTGTTGATGTCATTAGACCACACCCCTTCTCATTACAGAGATGCACATCACCTAATATGCTTAATTGGTAGTAGGCTTTCGAGCCTATACAGCTTGGAGTAAGACAACATGCATGAAGAGGATGATGTGGACAAAATACTCATTTGCCTAATAATTCTGCACTCCCTGTAGATTCCCGAGCACTGAATCGATTACACACATAAAAGCTGTAAACAAAAGAATCCATGGAAGTGTGGCACTGCTGACAAAACAAGACATTAAGCACAGATTGGAGAGGCAGCTGAAGGGAACTTCTTGACTTCAGTGCTGTCCGTGTTTCATATAGACTAAAAGTACAAAAGTGACAGGTCCAGTTAATGAGGATTCCAGGCTACAGTACACAGTTCGTCTTCACTCCTTTAAAACTGAACAATATGGTTCAGAATACTCTGGGTCTACATCTCCTGCTGAACTACAATTTTCTGTTTAGATTTTTTTGTTTTTACAAATTTGAATTTGAGTGAATTTGAAACGATTAACCCGACTGTCCTTCTTCCTCAGAGGGGGCAGCCCAGAACCGGCTGATCTGCCTGGCAGGGCGTTTCAGAGACCCCGACGGTAACGTTTCGAGTACATTCAGGCTTGTCTTTGTCTTAGAGAGGCTGTAATTACTGGTGTGTGTTTTTCTCTCCAAGCATGTGTTCAGGCCTGTTACAGAAACATCTGACATTCTGTGTTTGGCAAAAACGCCTGACTTGCAATCAGGCGTTTACTGTAACCTGCACAGAAATGTTAGGTTCTCATTAGCTGGTTTCTATGAAACTTCCATTGTTTGTTACATTGGAGTAACAACTTGTCCTCAGTTAGGGTGTCCAGCTGATCCAATCTCTTTAAGCTGTTAATGTCTCAGAGCTCTTTGAGGAGCGCTGTGACATTGTTACCTAGAACAAGCCATGTTGGATCTTTAACCTCTTGAATCCACCAGTCAAGCCTTAGGTTTGGGTTCAGTTAACATCCAGCCACACAAACACTGCTGTGCACGTGTGAAACACTTCATTCAAAATGTAACATCTTCTACACAGCAAAATCTCCAGTGTTAAATTAACACTTTTGACAGTGTTATATGTTTAAAAGTAACCTAGTCAGTTTTGAAGATTAACAATGGCTAACACTGAGCAGTGCTGATTTTGTAACACTGGAAAATAACTCAAAATGTTAGAAATATTCCAGTGTTAGAAAACCAGCACTGCTCAGTGTTAGCCATTGTTAATCTTCAAAACTGACTAGGTTACTTTTAAACATATAACACTGTCAAAAGTGTTAATTTAACACTCAACAGTGTTGTATTTAACACTCAGAGGCGTGGACCCATATAGACACTCTCCAGTGTTAATTTAACACTGGAGATTTTGCTGTGTAGTTTCTGAAAATATGGCTGTTTAGCATGTGGCTAATAACAAAACCCAGCTCTAAGTCTCGGCGGGTGCCGGCGACGTGGTGGACGTTAAGAGGTTAAGAGGCTCTGATACCGGAGGACATTAAATAGTGCCGGGGGACGAGGAGTCCCTCGATCTCTTGTGCATGTATAACTTTCTTTTCTGTCAAATATCATCTCTGTGTCCGTGAACAGTTGTCACTGATTAGTAATCTGGTTAAACACAGAAATGTACGAGTATTACTTCATTCTTGTTTCGATGTACGCTGTTTGAAAAATGAAACCACGGCAGTGAAAAGAAAAACAAAATGATCAAATAAAATGTAGTCATGTTCATAAATGACATGAAAGCTCCTGTATGAGTCTTTAAATGTCTGATGTGTTTCCATATGTGTATGTGTAGTTAGCTCGGTCACTGCAGCAGATGGTACACTGGTTATAGAGGAGTAAAGACTGATGGAGGAACATGGGCCGCTCTGCAAACCAGTGTGCCTGTGCTGGAAAATGATAAATATTGGGAATGCACCAGTATATTGGCTGATGGATATTTACCAGAAGTGTCCCATAATTTTTAAATTCCTATTGATATCCCTGCATAACTCACCACAAAGCTGAAACTAATGACTCTTAATGCCAGCACTTACTTTAAGCTGTGGTGAAAACGTTAACAACAGCATCACAGCACAGGGAGTCTTTTAAATGACCTCAAAGTCCATCTGCCAGCTACGTTTGGTGTTCCAGTCACTTATTGTTTTTTGTTTGATGTATTTGGAGAAGAATGTCAGCATGTATGTAAGACAGCTCGTTGTTAGCACGTTAGTTATCCTTTTAGTTTTCCAATAGTGCTGACAACATAAATGTGACATAAAGTTAATATTTACTTATTTGTTTGGGGTTTTATTTTTCATGGTTTCCTTGTTTGTTCAGGTCTGTTTTAATACTGACTTTTTTTTTCCAATTTTGTTTAATATGTTTTGACTCTTGACTCTGTACATGTGAGTTTGAGCCATACAAAGAAACTGACCAGACCAAATATATGAACATATCTGTATATGTATATACAACACAGTCCTGAGCAGGCAGGGAGTCCACCTGCATCATGAATGAGAAACAGTGTATTTCAGGTGCTAATTTTAAACCACTCGGCTTATGTATTAAAAACAAATGACATCCTAGTTTTAAAAAACACTTTCCTTTATTGTATGAGATTTGTACTGCTGTTATTATGGGATATTATATAAGACATGGGGATTAAATGGGCTTAACTAGGGGCTCTATGTTTGTTTGTGTTATGTAAGCATTCTGTCTTTTGTTTGTGGACGTGAGCTCCAGTGTACACCTGTGGTTAACATGTGTTTGTTCGTTTGTTGTCTTATACGGAGTGGTGCCAACAATTTGACCTTTGGGTTGTTTTCACACGAGTCATAATGAGTTGGTGAATCATCAGGTAGAGCTGTTAGCCTGAGAGTCATAGTGTGTCACACACAGACACACACCCTGCTCCATCGGCAGTCCTGATGGTTTTCCTAATGTTCCTGCACGTTTTACGCTTGTGTGATAAAACATGCTTTTGCTTTTTAAAAAGGTCAATAAAGTTTGGGTTGAGTAAACTTCACACTGTCAGGTTCATTCATGCATCCAGAAGGATTTCAAACGTTTGTCGTGCTTGTTTGACGCTGCTTAGCCAGAGGCTAGAAAGCAGAAGCCGTGAGCATTTCTCAGTGTCAGGCTCTGACAATAAATCATGTTTACGAGATCACATCTGCTGAAACCGTTTACTGGAATCAAACGATCCTCAGAGGACAGGTTCACACACAAACTCTCTGTAGTCATCTCCCCTTGCCCAACTTCTGATTACGCAAACATCCAGATTCTGTTCCCACTGCTCGAGTTCTCGTATGAGTCACTGATGAAATGATTTTAAAGCAGACCGTAGATAAAAATGGATGTAGCTAGTGTGAGTAAAGTCTAGTTAGTTCAGCCTAGAGCTGATTGTTTTACCATCAGCGTCTTGATGTTAAACCTTTGATCTAACAAGAAGCCTCCTCACACACACACCAGCAGACCCTCGTCTTATGTGTCCTCCTGTGTCTCCAGCAACAAACAAAGTTACTGACTACTCTATAATGAGAACTGTCAATTGTTCCCTTTCAGTTTAAGGCAGAGCCAGCCAACCAGGAGCAGTCTAACATCTGGCATTTTTCCACCTCGGTCACTGCTGAGGTCAAAAATGAGAAATAACCTGATAACCTTCATCTCAGTTCAAAGATGTGACGGGGAGAGGGATCTAAGCTGAGGGGAAATGCCCTTTTGCACCACTAGATGGTGCTCATGACTTTTTCTTTTGTTGCAAATGGGGTTGTGAGGTGCTGTAATACATGTGATACAGTTTATTCCAGTCACATCACCTGGATGGACCCCTGCATTAATCACTGGTTACTCAGTTCTTGCCCGTGGCCCTTCAAAGCCTCCTTTATGGTGGCACAGAATTTACAGCGACTCAGTGTTTCGACCCGAAGCTCAGATTTCCATAGAAGGCCTTATATAAAAATAGTTATGGGTTAGACAATAACAAACAGCTGGGCAGTACAATGAGACATCACTCACATAGCAGTAAGCAAGTTGGAGGTTTCAGTGCTCCAAACACGCCAATTAAACTGCAAAGACAGTCTTTCTGTGGTCTACAGCACAGGTATAAAATGTAGTGAAATATACACACACTACACACACACCACAATAATTTACATCTTTGTAATGCATACATGTAGAGACTGACACGGGCTGGGAACCAGGTCCTTGCTGTTATACTTCTGCCTGAAGTCCACTTCCTGGGCACATGCATAATTGGTGCATTGAAATATAAATTCTCCATGGATCCTTGCACTCACCGTCAGATGATGTATGTTACTGGAAACCAGCCATACCTGCTGGACTTGCAGTCGTGGAAAATATATAATAAAAGCCACATCGCAGTACACGTCCAAGTGTCTTTGCATGTTTCTACATTCTTCCAGTCTGCTGGCTGCACTAATGTCAAACATCACATCAGAGAAATAATATGATGCTGATGACTGTGATGTTACAGACTGGTAATATGAAGTTATTTAGTATTAGACTTCAGTGTCTTGCTTTTTTTCTTCACCATTTTTTTGTTTTTTTCACTTCCAGAAGGATAACTGCTCTTCATTTTTATTGACTGGCATCCATCACTGGGTTAGTTTGAACAGAATCATAAATATCAGTTGCAATATGAGTGGGGGGGTTCGGGTGGAGTCGGGTGGGGCCCCATTAAAGAGGTCAGGCGTCTTCGATTGTTATGGCAAACTTTGCACAAATCATTGCTCCAGTTTAAAGCTTGCCAGCCCTCGGGGGCCTCCGTACTGGCCTGGGGCTCCGAGGGGCCGATGGTGGCAAGTAGCACCTCTGCTCCAACCTCGAGTCGTTAAACTGGACTGGACCAGTGTGTGTGTGCTGATCTGACTAATATCCAGAGTTGTTGAGAGAGATA
>NW_024387332.1:1078758-1123005 GCF_900408965.1 Simochromis diagramma | reverse complement strand
TGCGCGATATCACCCTCACCCTTACCTATGGTCACGAGGTAAGGGTAGGGATGTAGATGCCTGGGCATGTCCCACCGGGAGGAGGCCCCAGGACAGACCCAGGACACACTGGAGAGACTATATCTCTCGGATGGCCTGCGAACGCCTGGGTGTTCCCCTGGACGAGCTGGAGGAGGTGGTTGGGGAGAAGGAGGTCTGGGCTTCTATGCTTAGGCTGCTGCCCCCGTGACCCAGCCCTGGATAAGTGGAAGAAAATGGATGGATGGCTGGTTGGATGGATGGATGGATGGATGGGCTTATAATAATAAGAATAATTGAAGATTCAAGATTGTTTATTTGTCACGAGCACTGACCAAAGTGCTGAACATAAAATACAAACGGTCAAGGTCAAGTTTATTTATATAGCACATTTCCAAACAGTCCATGCTGCACAAAGTGCTTAACAATGTAAAATGCCACTAAAACGAATAACATGCAAAACAATGATGCAATAAAATATAGAAAAAACAAATAAGTCAATGAAATAAGTCAATAAAAACAACAACAACTAAGGCTGTTAAAACCAAAATGTTGGGTGTTAAAAGCCAGACCTTAAAAATGTGTCTTTAGGAACGATTGAAAATGTTCGAGTGTTTGTGCAGATCTAATATTAAGAGGAGCACTATTCCAAAGTCTGGGACCTGCCACAGAAGGCTCTGTCATCATGAGACTTAAGTTTAGTCCGTGGAATAGCTGAGGTTAGTTTTGACCTGGACCTCACAGTTCTTTCTGGGGCATAAATAAATAGGAGCTCAGACAGGTTAGGAGCTTGCTCATTAAGTGACTTAAAAACAGAAAGTAAAGGTTTAATTTAGATCCTGTAGGAGACAGGAAGCCAGTGCAGAGATGCTAAAACTGGGGTTATATGCTCCTAACGTTTAGTGCCAATTAGCAGATGAGGAGCTGCATTTTGGACCAACTGGAGACGATAAAGAGAGGCCTGGTCCCGACCAAAGTACACAGATTTGCAGTAGTGCAGTCTGCACGTAATGAACAGATGACTAACACATTCAAAGACATTAGCTGGAAGGTATGGCTTAACCATGGCTAGCTGTCTTAAATGAAGAAAGCTGGATTGGACTACTGTGCTCACCTGCCTACACAGTTTGATGGAACCATCAAGGTGCACACCGAGGTTTTTTACATTGGTCTTACAATAGGAAGATAATGGGCCCAGAGCACTGTCAATGTGATTATTAACGAAGTTACCAAAAACGGCAACCTCTGTTTTGTCTTCATTTATTTTAAAGAAATTTAAAGACACCCACTGTTTTTTGTCATCCAGGCAGCGTAATAATAGCTGAAGCGAGTGTCTCCCTGCTTTTAAAGAAAGGTAGATCTGGAAGACATCTGCCAAAACAGTGGAATGAAAGGTTGTACTGTGAGAAAACAGATCCCAGTGGCAACATATGCAGTGCAAACAAGGCAGGACCCAAACTAGAGCTTTGAGGTGCACCATAATTAAGGGGGGCTATTTTGGAGCTGTGATGGCCCATGTTGACATAAAAAGTCCTTCCAGATAAATAGGACAAAACCACTGGAGAGCAGACCCTTTTAGGCCAGCATATGATTCCAGCCGTGATAACAGGATGTTGTGGTCGACTGTGTCAAAGGCTGCTGACAAGTCCAACAAGAAGAGGGCAGCAGGGCTGCCAGAGTCCAGAGTTAAAAGAGTATCATTAAAAACCCTTCAAAGTGCTGTCTCAGTGCTGTGTAGTGATTTAAAACTGGATTGAAATTTTTCAGAAATCTGATTAAGATCAAGGTGGGCCTGCAACTGTAAATAGACCACTTTCTGCAGAACTTTAGAAAGAAAGGGAAGCTTTGAGATTGGCCAGTAATTGGACAGAACAGTTGGGTCCAGATTGTGTTTTTTAAGAAGAGGCTGAACTATAGCTTGTTTAAAGCATGATGGGACACAGCCTGTAGCAAGGGAAGTGTTGATTAATCTCCGGATAAAAGGCCCGACAGTATTAAAAGTATTTTTTAGCAGACTTTGGGGAAGATAATCTGATGGGCAGTGTGATGATCTTAGGTGACAAACTACCACAGACAATTCGTTCAGGGAGACAGACGCAAACTGCTCTAAGATAGCTGAGCACATAGGAGGAACCTAATAGCCAAAACCTTGTGGATAAAAATGCCAAAAAGTCATCACACGTACTTGGTGAAGGTACAGCTCCAGCATTATCACGTGGAGCAAAAAGGATTAAGAACATTAAAAAGTACCTGGGGCCTGTGACTATATTGACACTTGGGTTGATACAAAATAGAAATACTAAAAGTAAAATACATGTTGAAATAACAAAAACAATATAGAACAACAACATTAGAAAGGCATTAAATACAGATGAATTTAACATGCTATACTGGGTTTAAAGGATTTCATTCTGATACTTAAATGGCAGTCAGGCTGCTGTTGCCTAGCCTGTAGAGGTCTGTGCGCCCCTCTATGGATTTGCTCAGACCATCACTGACCCACCACCAAATCAGTCATGCTGAACAATGTTATAGGCAGAAAAACGTCATCCACGGCTTCTCCAGAACCTTTCACGTCTGTCACATGTGCTGGGGTGAACCTGCTCTCATCTGTAAAAACCACAGGACACCTGTGGTGAATATGGCATTCCAGGTATTCTATGGCAAATGCTAATCAGGCTCCACGGTGCCAGGCAGTGAGCACAGAGCCCACTAGATGTTGAGCTCTCAGGCCACCCTCATGAAGTCTGTTTCTGATTGTATGGTCAGAGACATTCACACCAGCATCCTGCTGGAGGTCATTTTGTATCTCTGTGCTGGTCCTGTTCCTCCTTACACAAAGGTGCAGATACTAGTCCTGCAGATGGTGAAGGACCTCTCTCTCTAAAGCTCTCGTAGAGTAACTGTCTATCTCCTGGAATCTCCTCCATGATCTTCAGACTGTGCTGGGAAACACAGCAAACCTTCTGGTAATGGCCAGTGTTGGGAAGGTTACTTTTAAAATGTATTCCATTACAGAATACAGATTACATGCCTTAAAATGTATTCTGTAACGTATTCCGTTACGTTACTCAATGACAGTAACGTATTCTGAATACATTGGATTACTTAATATATAATCATGCTGTTTACAACTACGTGAATGTACTATTGCTGTGATTTATTACTGTTATTACTGAAGGTCCGCGGCTCCGAACTGTAGTAAAGGGACCTCTGGCTAATACGTCGGGTTCGTGTCGGCTCGTAGCCGAAAAATAGCTTTACTTTGTTGTCTGGGTCAACTCTGCTTGCAAGAGACAGAGAGAGGCGTTGAAAGGCTGCTCCAATGGAACTTATTGTTTCGGAGGAAAACACGAACACAGCGTACAGTCGAGTCTTAATAGCTTACTTACAGCTGGGCTCGTCAGGCTCTCTTCTTGGCTGCAGTGGTTATTATTATATTTACATGCTTCCAGCTCCCGTTTCTGCTCGATGACAGCTCGTACTTTTCGACTCTCCTTTTTCTCCCACATCGCGCTCACAGACCCATAATGAGTATGGCAGTCCATTCTCCCTGCAGCACGGACTACACTGCCTATGATGCTGCATTCTGCCTATTAGCTTAGCACAACAACAACAAAAATGCGCTCTCTCACCCAGGAAACACGCAGAGCGAGAGCATCACCCTGTAACCATGGCAACCGCAACACTGCCGCCTGGAACAACAGAACGTAGCTGTCAAACAAAACCCAAACAGTCCTGACCCGCCACAGTATGAAACAGGAAAGTACCGCAGTGTAATCCATTTATTTCAACAAAGTAACTGTATTCTAAATACCACCTTTTTAAACGGTAACTGTAACGGAATACAGTTACTCATATTTTGTATTTTAAATACGTAACGGCGGTACATGTATTCCGTTACTCCCCAACACTGGTAATGGCACATATTGATATGCCATCCTGAAGGAATTAGACTACATATGCAGCCTCTGCAGGGGCGAGATACCATCTCATGCTACCAGTAGACACCCTGGCCGTAGCTAAAATTAGAAATATCCTGTCTCAGAGTACTTTATGGTATGGTTTATGGACATATGCCTCAGTACTTTTAACTTTTAGATGTATTTGCTTATCCACCTCTACTTTTAAGATTAGGCTTCAAACTTTCCTTTTTGCTAAAGCATATAGTTAGGGCTGGACCAGGTGACCCTGAATCCTCCCTTAGTTATGCTGCAATAGGTGTAGGCTGCCGGGGATTCCCATGATGCACTGGGTGTTTCTTGTTCACTCACTATGTGTTAACAGACCTCTCTGCACTGAATCATACCTGTTATTAACCTCTGTCTCTCTTCCACAGCATGTCTTTATCCTGTCTTCCTTCTCTCACCCCAACCAATCACAGCAGATGGCCCCGCCCCTCCCTGAGCCTGGTTCTGCCGGAGGTTTCTTCCTGTTAAAAGGGAGTTTTTCCTTCCCACTGTCGCCAAAGTGCTGCTCATAGGGGGTCATGTGATTGTTGGGTTTTTCTCTGAATGTATTATTGTAGGGTCGACCTACAGTGAAAAGTGTCTTATGGCGACTGTTGCTGTGATTTGGTGCTGTATAAATAAAACTGAACTGAAGGTTTGATGAAAACTTCTTCAGTGCAATTACAGAGATACAAACACAGGTCCATATTTTCTCAATAAGAATGACATGATTAATGGTGTCAACAGCTGCTGATGAATCAAATAAATCTAAAATTCCATTTTCATCTTTATCTAAGTGAATAAGAATAACATTAGTAATCTTGTTTCTGTGTTATCATTCTGTCAACAACGAGAATGGAATTTATCAAATATATTATTTCCCTTTAACAGTCCGGGGACAGCTCTGGCTGTAAAGTGATTTGAAATCAAATGAGAGAGCCTGACTGACATTAGTCAGAAGCCAGTGGGAGGTAGAAATGCTTTAGCAATAATGTCAGCTAGAAATGTGGATATCAAGGAGATCTGTCATGAAAATCAGATAAAAGTCAAAGAACAGAACTGAGACACTCGGCCAGGCTGACAGGCTCCGGGCTTGAACTGTGACCTGATACCACTGATCTTATCATCCAAGCAAACAAACAAACAAGACAGGGCACAACAATTAGGCTGAGTGGGATTAAAGAGTTTGCTGGTGGTAAACATTGGATTGGGCTTAATATTGCTCTCATCATTTGAGAAAACTTCATATCTCCTGCATGTGAAGGTAGCGCACGAGGACATTTGTAATTCTAGTGTTTAGTGTTTCTAGGGGGAAACGCTAAATGCTAAAACTCTGAAAAGCTCACATAGCTGCAGGCTTTGGGGGACACAGTTAAGGTCCACAGAGCCCCTGCCTTATCTTTGTTGTTTTCAAAGCCCCGTTGACTGTTATTGGCCAACAGGTGCTCAAAGTGCAGGGTCATCTCGACTGTATCAGACCTCTCCACCCACTCTCGTCTCAGCCCCACTGGGCTTTCCTGAGATTCTTCAGAAACTCGAGCAGCAGACACTGTCCGCAGGCAGGACTCTGTGTGTGTGCGCGCGTGTAATTAGACTTTTGGGAGTCTTTCGGGAACAGGGAGGCGGCTGCAAAGGTCCAACGAGGTTGGGGGGAGTGACTCGGAAAGAGGGGGTGGCGGTGTTTGCAGTAAAAACAGCAAATCACTGTAGCAGACCCCCTCTCTTACAGCTACTTGGTACCACGCACATCCCTCGGTGTCTCCCTCTCTCTCTCTCTGGGTCCGGGCCCTGGGGTTGTAAGTCCGTCCTCCTCCTCCGGTGCAGTCCGGTTCGCTCCGCTCGTGTCGCTGCTCGCAAAGCACCGACTCTCCTCTGCAGCCATGGCACATGTCCTTCAGCTGTTTGCTGTCATACTCTCATCAGCTCTCGTGCAAGCATCGGCCTTGCTCAACGACACGTAAGTAAACGTATATTTCTAACGAAACTCATGCATGTCATTGTGCAAAAGTTTGGCTTGCCCCTCGCGCCAAGACGCGTCCAAATAGTTGCACGAGGTGGTGTTGGAAAAACTTTATTTTAAAAAAATGTCACGCGTAGCGTCATCATGTATTTGTCACTCGATTCTAGTGTAATCACGAAAAACCTGCACATTCCACTGGTGAGGCAGAAAGTCCAGTGTGTGGCCACAGGACAGTGTTATGCAATGAGCAAAGACTATGTGTGCGTGCGTGCGTGCGTACGCGCATGTCCCATCTGCTACAACTTACCAGCATTTGATTAATAACCTGCTCTCGGCTTTACCTGAGTAGCGTGTAAATGGGACGTGATTTCCATGGTACTGGAAGGCCGAATAACATTTTCCATCCTGACTTTTTTTGCTTGCTCTAAACCTTAATCATCATGGCTCGCATGCCTTTCATAGTTTACACTGGGAGTCAAATGACTTTTCATCATTGTGCAACTTTCTCCCTGGCAAAAACAGCATCAATATTCTCAGCAGCGCCACCCAAAACGCAATTAAATGTGTCCTTTATTTCTCATTGGCAGCAGCAGGCCCCTGTGTGCCAAGCAGCGTCGACACAGAGAATCCAGCAGAGTGCTTCGTTAGAAGCTGATATCATGGCTGTTGCTGATGTTTTCCAATGTTCATTTGCACATGTTACTTATATGGGCCTTGTGTGGTTATCTGGATGACTATGTCCGCTGTGCAGGAAGGATGGCATGGGGATACAGGAGTTACTGGAACTCTGCTTCCCTTTTGATTCCAGGGCTGAAATATAAATACTGTGCACACAGTTTCTGTACACTATATGTGTTGTGCACAAGCAGGTACATTAAGAAGAAATTCATAATGGGGAGAATTTCTGTTACATACAGTTAGGTCCATAGATGTTTGGAAGATGACTGATGTTTTGGATATATTTGCCTCTCTCTACCACCACAGTGGATTTTAAAATAAAAACTGATGCTTTAACTTACAGTCACTTTCCTTCATTCACCCTTTTTCATTTACTGTGTGTTCACACACCATTCTCTATTTCAGCATAGTGTCTTTTGTCCTGTCTTCCTGTCTTTTTGCAGGCCAAATCAGAACTATAGCATAACTCTGGTTCCCTCCAGAAAAAGTAAATTGTATCCTTTTAATGTTTGATGGTGTTTTCCAGTAGTGCTTCCAGTCACCTGGCCGTGTAGTGTGCTTTGACAAACATCTGTGACAGAATGAGTTGCTCACTGAATTTCAGTGTGTTGCTGTAATCGGATGCTTTTAACTTCTCACGTAGCAGCTTGTTAGCACACTCCTTCTCTTAGAAGCTACATAATTCACATGCAGGGTGTTAACTTTTATATTGGAGCACAAGAAACTGATTTTGTTCGAGGTTAAATCAAACTCTTTCACCTTGAAACAAAGAAACAGTTGATGGTTGTAGGATTTAACCCTGCGCCACACTCATTTAGTTCTTTAACTGGACCATTTATCAGCTAGCTGTAGCAGCACGCTAGAAGTTTGTGCTTTTTAAACATTAGCGGTTATCTCTCTAAATCAAACGTGTGTTTAACATGGAGCTGGGTTGTACTTTTTAATGCTTGGCATTGTTTTTCTCCTAGCTTTTCACTTAAACGAGTGCTGACAGTTTGGGTTTTTTTTAATGAGGGTACTTTCTTCTTCTCCTTGCAGGATTTATGCAGTGACTGTGAGTTCGCGTGTGACTGCAGGGAAACAGGAGACCCTGTGTGCCCAAATTCACAGCCTGACCGGGCCTGTGCGCATGGTCATCGGCCTCACTGAGGGCTCTCTCACAATCTTAGATGAGCAAGTAAATGAGGACTTCTACCGCTGCCTAAACTTCCAGGTCAGATCCAAGAAAAGCACAAAAGAGCTTGTGAATACTCAGACTCCCACTCTCCACACTTCCAGTTTCATGTGGGGGATAGTTCAGGATGAGTGGGGTCCTATTAGACCATAGCCCAGAAATACACATTTCACTGGGTAAACATTTTTCTTCTGGAATATTTCATTATGTTTTCAATATAAAGCGATTGAAATTTTAATTGTAGCACTAACCACATGGAAGTTTCTGTTTGTGAATGAAATCTGCTTGGTGGTTATCCCACGCCATCACGCCAGAGTGTAAATCACACACGGACCAATCAGCTCTAGCTCCTAGTGTTTTATCCGTGAAACCAGCTTCCTTTTACAGTAATAAGTGTTCTCTTCATTTCCTACACAGCTGCTGTAAACAAATATTCACTCTGATTCATTAAATACTGTCTTCAGAACGTCCTCTGGCTGAATTGCAGCTGTTTTTCGATGATGTACCTCCAGCATGACTAATCGCGAACAATGATTCGCGGTATTTACAGTATTTCACTTTTTAAAAAACCAAAACAAAAAGCTTTGTGTTGTTTGTAGACAGTAAATGCACCAGCGTGGTTTCCAAGCAGAATTCCTATCACCATCCATTAAGCTAATGGCTTAAATCTTGGCACAAGTTTGGACCTAATTATCCTCCCGGCGCCATGACTGAGACTGCCAACCTCAGTGGGTTCTCTGCAAATTGCAGCTCTGCTTTATGTCACACCTCTGCTTGCTGTTATGCAACTTGCAGGCCTTGCTCCATATTGATGTGGAACGACCCGCCGACCCAAATAGCCTCTGTGACAGTCGCGCTTAGTTTCACTTTGTTCCTGCTATTTGGCCCTGTTGCAGGACTGGTTTTTGTCTCTAGGCACAAAGACTGCTTTCTGACAGAGGCTAGCTATGTACCTGCATTCCTCTGGAAGCCAACCCTGCGCTCAGTCTCACAACACACATCTGAACACAACAGTCTTTTTGACATGTCTGGAAGTGGTTCTGGTCCTTGTTATGTAACAGCAGCATTAACAAGCGAAAACATGCACAAGTGTGACAGCATTTCATAATTAACTGTGTGCAACATTGTTCCCTAAGAGCAGCACAGCTCAGATGGCTTTTTATGACACGTTTAATGCAAAAGTCTTGAGCTGCCACACGTTTTGCGTCCAAGGAAGCGGGCCAACACTGTCACTTTTTAAAGTGGTTTTCAGCATTAGTTCTTCAGACTTTCTGAAAGTCTTTCAATGTGTTTGGCTGCACTTTCACACATTTGCAGTCCATGCTGTGTACCTGCCATTTTCAGTGGAAAGTGTTTTATTTAGTTTTTCACTTTATTCTAACCTCTGACTCATTCATGCATGAAAAGGAGAGTAACACCTGGGACGAACCAATGTAGTCTACATAAAAAGGCTAACCTGCCAAAAAAAAAAACCAATTTAAAATTATATCTTGGCTGTTTGTTACTCAAAAACAAATCATTTCTTTAGGTGTGTGTGTGTGTGTGTGTGTGTGTGTGTGTGTGTGTGTGTGTGTGTGTGTGTGTGTCTTTGAAAATAAAAGGAAATGAGTGGCGGCTCAAGACTGTTACACAGTGCTGTGGAGGAAAAGTACAGATTGTGCTCTGCATGAAACGTTTTCCATCTCTGACAAATGTGTGTTTGCTGGTGTTGCAGGTCCCTGCAGTACGCAGCCGAATTGTGGCAACAGTTTTTGTCAATATTTTCCATGAAAAAAATCTGACGAGCAAGCATACCAAAGTCGTCATCGAGCCTCCAACTTTCATCCACATCGTCCGGACTGATAAGCCCATCTACAAACCTGGACAGACTGGTAGGTGGAGTGAGTGTGGAGGTGTTGGAGCTGTTGTGTTGTAGAAGGAGCGATACGCTACTGCAGCGCCGTCTCGTCTGCACTGCTTACCCATTCTGCTGCGCTTGCACATTTTTGGTCTGACATATCTGCATAACGCTGAGCCACCACTTAATAACTTGATAACTTGAGGGTTGTTGTCTGTTCAGTGCACAGAAGAAGAGTGCTTTCCTAGAGAGAGGCTGTTTATATTTAAAGTAGGAAAGGCCTACACGCTGAGTGGGTGAAGAGAAAAGGAGTTTATTTGACCACTTAGTGCCGTCGAGTGCTAGTGCAGGCTGCTAACTCCTGAATAAGTTTGATTAAGATAAGATGATCTAGTGGAGTTTAACTTTTTTGGGTATTCTGCAACTTCTTATGACAGTAAAACACGTTTATTTTTTAATAGCATTGTCATAGTGTTTCAGTAAGGACTCACGACGACGTTATGTTTCACGAGTAAAAATCAAAAATGAATATGACCCATATAACAGTTTATAAACTGGTGTCAGTCTCAACAAAATGAGCTTGTCAGTCAGCTTCTGTAAACAAGTTCAAAGCTATAACCACAAGAATACTGTAACATATATTTTTACCTAAATCAATCTGTCTCATGCTTTCCATTTGCAGACACAGGTGATCCAATCAGAAGTAACATTACACTTTACCGTGTCACTGTGAAATCGGCTTTCAGTTGGTCTTATTTGGCCAGCTAAGCCACGCTCGCCAAATCGCACGTGGAATAAAACATGGATGTAGCTGCAGCGTCAGAAAAATGAACCCGATACAGAAGAGCCTTAAACCTGCATTCTGTCTGACGGCCACCAGGTGGCAATAAATTTAGTCTGTTTTGGAAATCAAAGGCTACGTTCACAGTGCAGGCGAAAGCGCATCAAATCCGACTTTTTTGACCCTATGCGACCCGTATCCGAATTATTAGGCCAAATGTAAATAACAAAATAACTTTATAACTTAGTCAAACAACACTGTTTGCTCTGGGTCTAAACAGAGCGCGTTGTGCGTGACGTCTGCTTTTGTGCATGCGGCCGCTTTGAGCGTTCACACTAGAGCGCGTTTGCTGTCGCATTTTATTTGTAGTGTGAACGAGCAGACAAAAAAATCGCATTTGATCAAAAAATTGGAATTGAGCATTAAGACCTGCAGAGTGAACGTAGCCTTAGTCATACCACATTTGGGGGGCGACCGTGGAACAGGGGGTTGGGAAGCGCGTCTGTAACCGGAAGGTCGCCGGGTCGATCCCCGGGCTCTCTGTCCTGGTTGTTGTGTCCTTGGGCAAGACCGCCTACTGGTGTTGGCCAGAGGGGCCGATGGCACCAGTGCCCGGCAGCCTGGCTTCTGCCAGTCTGCCCCAGAGCAGCTGTGGCTACAACTGTAGCTGCCTCCACCAGTGTGTGAATGTGAGAGTGAATGAATAATGGAGTTGTTAAGTGCTTTGGGTGCCTTGAAAAGCGCTATATAAATGCAATCCATTATTATTATTATTATTATTATTATTATTATTATTTCAAAACGGAAGATCATTGGCTGTGTCACAGTCAGACCCGCCTTTCCTCAACACGTCCATCTTTCGTAACCAATGGCAGAACCACTCAGCTCAAGCTGAGGTGATGTCATCGGTAGCTAATCCTCAAAGATGTTTTTTTTTGGTTTTTTTTGTTTGGTTTTTTTTTTTGGTTTTTAATGTATTGCCTCCAACAATAGGCAAATACATTTTAAGATATATTTTTCTGTGTAAAAAAGGCTAACAGCAACCGTAGACTAATCAGATACATATTCCAGGTCACTGAAACTCGGGCGGTGTTGATCTGATCAGTTAAGTATCAGACAGGGTTGTTAATGAAGGCAACAACAGGTGTGCTACAGGGACAACAATGAGCCAACTCCAAAAGGCGAAAGGTTTCACAGCTGAAGGTCACTGACGTTTTTCCCTCTTCATCTTTTCTGACTGTTTTCCACTAGTTTTGAATTTGGCTAGGGTCAGTGTCACTACTGATACCTATGGAACTAGTGTTATTAGTATTCCAGTAGTATAACTGTCAGGTCCACCGCAGGTGCCCAGATGAGCTTCAGGTTCAGCCTGAGCACATGTGACAGTTGTAAAAGGGTGTGGGCTAGCCGTGGAGAACATGCTGCCTGTAACATTGTTCTGCATGACTGGAGGCGTATCCATGGAGGGACACACAGACCTCGACAGCATCCTGACTGCCATTAGAGCCATTCTCAGGCCCTAGACTGGACACAACAATGCCTGGCAGTATGAACTGATACCATGGACTGGCACCTACGTTCACCTGACCGAGATCCAACACAAACACCTCTGGGACATCATGTTTCAGGTGCAACTCACACTGTCCAGGAGCTCAGTGATTCCCTGGTCCAGATGTGAGAGGAGATCCTCCGGGATGTTGTCAGGCATGCAGACAAGCACGTGGGGGTCACACAAAGTGCTGAGCACCGTTCTGAGTTGCTGCATTTCAGTAAAACAAACTCGTCTTCACCATCATTCACTTTGATTTTCAGGGTTTTTCTTTATTCAGCCGTCTGCAGACTGATGATTTTCATTTCCATCAAACGATGGGGCATCCTTTCCTAACACGGTGACCAGTCTGTATCGTATAGATATCAACATGATTTATTCATTTTTCCCCACTGAATCTGACATGTGCCCCTAATTCATTAGAGTATAAAGAGAGACTTGCATACGCTTTGCTTTGCTTCTTTTTAGTCCATCTGCTATCACCAGGATCGTTTTCCCTTTGTCTTCTGCTTCCTCTCATTATCCACTTGTGCAATAACTGAAAATACAGTATAGTAATGTATTTTCTTTTCTTTCTTTTAAAGTCAAATTCCGGATCGTCTCCATGGATGCCAATTTCATCCCTGTGGAACAAGTGGTACGTTTCTATCCACTTGTTCTCGTCTGTCAGAATCATGTGCCGCTGTGCCATTTGTGGAGTCATTTCAAGCAGCGAACTTGATAATGTGCTGTGATTTGTAGCAGGCAGTCAGTGAATCTGAAGAGTAAGGTCTATTTTGGTTCAGGAGAGTGGGAGGTGAAAGGAAGGCTGTTTGTTGATTTTGAAGACAGCGTGGGTGTGGAGCGCTGTGTGGAGTAGTGTGATAAACATGCTGTCAGAGTTCATTTGGCGCACACTACATTTGACCCAAACATCTGAATCAATAGCGGCTCAGGGCCTTTTCCGCTTTTGGACGAGAGGCTGAAAACACGACTGCACGCAGTCGACGTGAAATCCGTTCAGATGCATCACATGATGAAAGTAGCTAGCTTGAAGGTGGTAACTCCCACCAGCTGTAGTGAAGACATGGCATTGTGAGACTTTATCTGCCATTATGCATCTGCTCTTTCCGGCACTCTGTTGGAGATGTAAGAACGAAATAATTGAGGCCAAAATATCACGTGTGCCAAGGGTTTTACAGAGGAACACGGTAATAAATGAGCCGTGGAGGGGGACGTGTGTTGTTTGACTCTTATCGTCCAATTAGGAAATAAGACCTGGCAGTGGTGGTGTTGTTTCAGGGTGTGGCGCCTTCACATCTGTCACCGGGACACTCAGTGCTGTGTGCTTGCTGAGTAATTGGGTTCTGCTGTGTGATCTGAACCGGGACCTACATGCATGCTGACTTGAAAGTCATTGCAACAGGAAACCTTACTGATATGTTTCTAATAAATTGTCCTTATTGTGTTACTTCTGTGTGCAGATAAGCTAAATGCAAACTCTTCTGTTTTCCTTTCAGTATAAAGAAGTGGCGCTCCAGGTAAGAAACACTCAAATTGGCATCTCTTCTGGGAACTGCTGACATGTCTGTTTGGCTCTTTGAAAAGATTTTGCCATTTGTGCCTTCTGTGAGAGTAACGGCAAAGATGCAGGAAATGAGGCGATGGAGGGAGGGCTGTATGACATGTAATTAAAGTCTTCTCTGGGGTGGTGCTGTTTAAGAAGATATCCAATCTACAATAGTCTGTTGTAGATTGGATATCTGCACTGCATTGGTCCTAAGAAGGACTTTAGCTACCTCTGAATCACAGACCTAATTACACAAGCAACCATCAGGAGGAGGACTATAATAGGTTCTTTTCTCCAAACGAGAGCTCGTTAAGATAAATGTCACTCCAGTCAGTTTGGGCGATGTTTGGATTGCACTGGTCCCTCCTGCAGGAGCTTGTCCTTCTTCCATGCCTGGCTCCAGGAAGCACTTTGGCATGCCCGTCTCAGATGAGGGATCGTGTGTGTGTGTGTGTTGTTTTTTTTCTCCCCATGTCACAGGGCTGACCCACAATCCACAAAGAGCAGAGATTATCTGGTGGCTGGCTTGGAAACATCTCTGTGCCCCAGCAGAGGAGCTGGAGGCTGGAAGCTACGGCCTCGTTTGATTTGACATCCCTAAATAAATTCTCCTCTGTCTTTACTCTGTGTAGGATCCTAGCTCAAATCGCATTGCCCAGTGGCTGGATAAATCTGTTGTTGGCGGCATCCTTGATCTTTCACACCCCATGATTCCTGAGGCTGTACAAGGAAGCTACACCATCACTGCCTTGACAGACAAGGGAGAACAAATATCCCACAGCTTTGACATCAAAGAATACGGTGGGAGGAAAAAAATGAAGCATCTTCTCTTATAGACCGGAAATGATTACGAGCTCAGTCTATGTAAATTCTCAGCTACGGGGAGATCTGACTCTGTTTCCTTTGCTCTAGTTTTGCCAAAGTATGAAGTGAAGGTTCATCTGCCCAGTGTGATTACCGTCCTGGATCAGGAGGCAGCACTGAAGATTTGTGGAAAGTAAATGTCCCAGTTGAACAGAAACTGGTGTTCTTGTCTGTGTTGGTTCAAGGAAATCCACACTGTGAAGAACTGCAGCTGGGCAGCGCTGGTGCTAACAACATTGTCGTTTATTACAAAAGATGGGTCTGGATTTGTGGGAAAAACAAACTGCCTGTAGCAATGATGTTTTCCTTATTTTGTCTGTACTTTGATATAATAGTACTTTTTACTAGAGGAATTTGAGTATTTATATAATTCATACTATTAACAGTGGCCAGCTGGGAAAAGGCAAAGCCTCTACAGGAAATGAAAGATCTGAGGCTGGCTAGACTCTGTACCAGTCATGTTTCCGGCAACAACTAACCTGATCCGGCCGTTCCCATTCCAACAAATCTCATCTTTGTATGTTTTCTTAACAGATACACGTATGGGAAACCTGTTATTGGTTCGGTGAAGGCACGGTTCTGCAGAAACGCCATCCGTTTCTTCTGGTCTTCATCTCCCCAAAACAAAGACCTCTGCAAGACCTACGAACTAACTGTGAGTGTTCCAGATGTTAACAGAGACGCTAACTGTACTGCAATCAGTCCTTTTCACTGATTTTACTTTCTTGGTGTTCACTTTCTGTGATCTTCTAGACGGATGAAAGTGGATGTGCTACACAAACTGTGAACATGACGGCGTTTTTGCTCCACAAGAACATGTACAGTGACACGTTTGAGGTGACTGCTGAGATGGAAGAGTATGGCACAGGTAGGCAGACTAAAAGCCGACTGTTCATCAACGAACACAGCGAATTCCTGATGACCTGCAATCTGTATGCTAACTACCATCTAGGCGTCATTCTTAAAGGCTACGGGCAGACCAGCTTCACCTGTGACATCAGAACTGTCACCTTCGAGGATGTACCTGAGGCATACAAGCCTGGCATCCCGTTTGAAGGAAAGGTAACCAGACTCATCCTGCTGTCAGGACATTGCACAGCAGGATTCATGAGCTTTTCATCTGATCCTACCGTGAGGTGGACGTGTTTCTCCTGGAGCCCAAAAGATTCTAAGACGACTCTAGAATCTGGACGATTTAACATTGCATTTGTTACAATGTAACTAGATGTATGAAATAGTATTTAGGGATGCTTTGAGTCATGCAGAGGAAGCTAATCAAGGGCAATAACAATCATTATTATGGACACGTGTGAGTCTTGTTACAACTTCTTACTCTGTCTTGTTCACAGATCAAAGTTGTTGGTCCAGACAACAAGCCTGCTGCCAATGAGCCAGTGTACTTGTTTGTTGGTAGCTCACTAAAACTAGAGCTCACCACAGGCGTGAATGGCGTGGCTTTGTTTTCTCTGGGCACCTCTCTTTGGAAGGACAGTGTGCATCTGAAGGTTGGTTGCTGCCGCTGCCTGCACTTAAACATTCATCAGTTATAAGGTCGATAGACTGTGATTGATCACATCAGTCGTACTGATCATACACCCACACTGGCCTACATTGTCATGAAATTAGTTACTTTTTAATATTTTATTATTTCCAAGTGTCTAACCCAGTGTTTCCAAACCTTTTGGAGCCACGGCACATATTTCACGTTAGAAAAATCACACGGCATGCCAGCAGCAAAAATATCACAAAAAGCATATTGATCATTTTTCCCCGCACATCAGGTATTGGCTCGGTTTGTCCCAGTTACCTTTTTGCTTCTTCTGACCACTACTCATGCTAGGGCCTTCATCTGGGTCAGAGGTTTCTCCAGGACCAGGTCTACTTTTCTTTCAAATATTTATCTATTGCTATTATGCGCTGCGCTGTCTCAGTCACAGCACGACTATTATGTAATTTCTTCTTCATCTTCTATTTTGCTGGCAGTTGGCAACAGATTTAATTAGAGCAGGTAGTTGTAGTCCTCTAGTGGAAGAAAATGTAATTGTTCTGCCCGTCACGGCGATCACTTGGAGTACTAATCAGATGGAACAAGATAATCTTCCACGGCACACCTGAT
This sequence comes from Simochromis diagramma, assembly GCF_900408965.1. Taxonomy (NCBI): domain Eukaryota; kingdom Metazoa; phylum Chordata; class Actinopteri; order Cichliformes; family Cichlidae; genus Simochromis; species Simochromis diagramma. The sequence continues at coordinate 1,106,529 of NW_024387332.1, read as the reverse complement.
CATTTCTGGTTGGGAAACACTGGTCTAATGTGAAGAGTAGGAATTTGATATTTGACCTCACTTTGTCAACAGGCGAGTTCAAAAAATACAACGGAGCATGACCATTATGTTTATGGTTTGAGGAGACCCAACTACAGGGCAAGCCACCACCATGTCACAGCGTTTTACTCCAAGAGTAGTAGTTTTCTGAAGCTCATGCAGGCCAGCAGTAAGCTGCCCTGTGACAGTGAAGCGACTGTGCGTGCCCAGTACATCATCCAGGGAGAGGAGCTGGAGAAAGGGCAGGAGGTCCTCGACTTCTTTTATCTGGTACGTGTAAGGGATTGTGACGTGACCCCACCCAGTGTTCATTGAAACACGATTCTGGTGATCTGCATGAGAATTGCTGTTTGTAGCTTCAGTCTAAATGATTTTTCTCTAAAGACTTTTGTGCACACGTTTGAGATGTATTGCAGATATACATAAACGCACCCTCATAGTGATGTTTCCGTTCTGTCTCTCTTTGCAGGTGCAGTCCAGAGGTTCAGTAGTGCAGCATGGTCGTATCCCAGTGGCTGTCAAAGTGGGAATTGGTATGAACGAGACGAAAGCTAATTTTGAAGTATAAGTCTGTGATTTTAGAGTTAGACGTCCTGTGGAAAAAGCCCTTTAAAGTTGCATCAAAGCATGTAGGGGTGAGGTTGGGGTGGTAGAGCAGGTCATCCACTAATTTCAGTATTCTACTATTAGCTATCCAGCCCTAATGTCAAAAAACTATTAAAGTCTGCATCAGTGCACTGCGTGAAATATACCTTTACTTATCATAAACAAGGCCATTTTATGTAATGCTATGCATCCACTTTGTAATGTGGAGTACAGTATAGGGTGTCCAAAATGGTCCTCAGTAAATAGTGGTATATTTATATATAAGAAACATGGGAGGCAGATGACCTGTGATGACATGCGCACAGCCCTGCCTGCGCATATAACCCTGTCATCACAATCATTGTGGCTCAAGAGCTGGCAGTTCGTCTTGTAATCGAAAGGTTGCCGGTTCGAGCCCTGGCTTGGACAGTCTCGGTCGTTGTGTCCTTGGGCAAGACACTTCACCTGCTGCCTACTGGTGGTGGTCAGAGGGCCCGGTGGCGCCAGTGTCCGGCAGCCTCGCCTCTGTCAGTGCACCCCAGGGTGGCTGTGGCTACAATGTAGCTGCCGTCACCAGTGTGTGTGTGTGTGTGTGTGTGTGTGTGTGTGTGTGTGTGTGTGTGTGTGTGTGTGTGTGTGTGTGGATGTCTGGTTGTGTAAAGCGCGTTGGGGTCCTTAGGGACTAGTAAAGCGCTATACAAATACAGGCCATTTACCATTTATCTCTCAGTTCTTACGCTCGTCACCTCATTGAGAACACCTCTGGTGAGTTGGGCTAGTTAGCTCTGTTATCTGCTGACTTGAACTTAGCTTAACTGCCTATTGGTGTTGGCCTCTACCACGCAGTTCGTGAGTAGGCTACCTGCAGAGCGCTAATTTCCAGTTTTCCTGTGCAGCCTTTTACTTTGCGTTTTGGAATGGACTCCAAACTGAAGCGAGCAAAGCAGAAATCTTCTGTTCGCCCCTGTCCTTCCCTGTCCTCAGGGGTGCGGTTTCTCTTTGCACGACAGCAACCAGCACGATGCCTGCCCTGTCTGCCTGGGATCTTCCAGGCCATGAGAGTGTTGACGGAGCCCAAAGCCTGTGCCAGGTCCGCACTTGACCCTTTAAAGACGGGTGACATTTATGGAAAAGGTGCTGGGACGGACGGCTGTCACACAGCACGACCCTCACTTCTTTGTGTCTGGAGCCCCGGCTTCATCCAAGTCTGAGGACAAGGATTATCCGGTCGGTGTCCCCCACAATTAGCTGGGCTGACCACATGGAATATGTTGATGGGTTAACCGAAGACGAGCTGGAACCATGCAGGAGCGCCAGCATGTCATCGTCTCCCCAGGAACACGATGACATGCTGGACATCAGCCTGGACATCCATGGTTTGTCGGAGGATGAGCAGGAGAGCCCATTGTCGGCCCAATCTGCCGCCGCTGCTGCGTCGGTCGGCGATGCCCCCCCCCCCCCCTGCAACTCTGCTGTCCAAGCACTGCAGATTCTCTGTGTCGCAGCTGGAGAAGATTTATTGGGCTCAGGCCATGAGCTCCGTCACCATGCTCCAGACATACCAGCCGATGTGCCTGGTGGAGCTCGGATCACTGGTTCCTGATGACAGCCTGCTTGCACCTCTTCTTAAAGAGGTCGGAGTCGCCACAGATTACACCCTCCGTGTGTCCTGCTGTGCAGCGCTCTCCCTGGGCAGAGGGATGGCTTCGACAGCATTGGTGCAGAAGCACCAGTGGCTGACCCTCTGTGATGTCCCGGATAGGGACAGGGCTGTATATCTGGATAAACCAGTGGCTGGACTGGGTTATTCGGACACTCGCTTGAAGTCATGAGGAAGAAGCAGACAGAAACTCTGTGTGACGTCAGTTGAAGCTCCAGCCTGCAGCTAGCTCTCACAGGGCTGTCGCTCCTCTGCCGACTGGAAAGAGACTGCTGCCCACTGCTGTGGTTGGTGTGCCTCCAGTGGGTGCTCCCGGTCTGAGTTCTACGCCAGCCAGCTTGGAGGAAAGGCCCACTTTTGGGCCCCTAGCAGGACCCGACGCCCAGGAGGAAGAAGCCTCAGCCCTCCTAGCTATGGTTTCGAATGAAGAAGGGGTCCAGCATCAGGGAGACGCTGCTTTTACCTCTCTATTGCTGCTCCAGAGGCGCTGCACATTCCTAGGATGGTCTCCCAAGCACAAACCCTCTGCACACAAAATGCTTCAGCTTGTAACTCCCTGTTCAGGTGTGTTGTTCAGGTGACCACATCAAGTGTTCCCGCTGTTTTTCCGTTGCTGTGCCCAGGTAAGGTGCCTCCAATAAAATGTATGAATGTACATGTTCCCATGATACAATCAATAAAGAGTGTTGTTTATTCTCAAACAATCACAAATGCTCAGCCTGCAGGCACAATGAGGCATTTCCCTGCAGACATGCTGGGGGCGACAGTGTCTCACTGGCGGTGCTGCAGATCAGCCGGCTGGCTGCTCACTTCCTCAGTGGCATGCTTGCGCCCCCTCTCAGTGGGTGCTGTGAACTGTTGCCATGGGTTACCGGTTGCAGTTTGGGGTCTCTACGAAGTATCTACGAACATGCAAGTTTAACACTCAGACAGCTCTTGAATGCAGTCGTCCCGGGAGATTGGTTTGCAACAATCAATCTAACAGATGCTTATTTTCATGTGGCTATACACCCGAAACACAGGCAGTTTCTGAGGTTTGCATTCGAGGGCGTAGCCTACGAATACCTGGTGCTACCGTTCAGGCTGTCGCTCGCTCCTCACATCTTTACGAAAAGTGCCGAGGTAGCACTAGCGACCATCAGAGAGAGAGGCATCCAAGTCAGCAGATTTCCTTGCTTGTTTGGAAATGTGCTCCCTTTCCAGCCGCGCACGTTTGTCGGAGCACAGAGTGGCTGCATTTCATCGCCGCCTCGCTCAGTTTCAGCTGGGACGCAGACGGCGATTCCAGACTATATTACTTTTTTTTTTTTTTTGGTCATGATGGCATCTATGATCGCCATAGTGCCACTTGGACTTTTAAAGATGAGAGCTTTTCAATGCTGGACCCTCTCTCACCGCCTGTGTGCATCGCATCACCTCCGGAGGAGGCTGATGGTAACCGCGTCTCTCATGCTAGCTCACCGTCCTTTGAGGGAGTCCAGGCTGCTGCAACAAGGCTCTCGAATTGGGAAGGTGTTGTTTTACAAGGTAGTGTCCACAAATGCTCCCCTAACTGGGTGGGGAGCGCTGTGCGAGGGTGCATCAGTGAGAGGGATCTGGTCCGCAGCCCAGCGCGAGCTGCACATCAACCACTTAGAGCTGTTAGCAGTATTCTTAGCTCTAAAGCATTTCCATCCAGTCCTGGAGGGCCAGCATGTCTTAGTCAGGACAGATAATTCAACAGTGGTGTCTTACATAAACAGGCGGGGAGGAACACGCTCTCTTCCCCTGTTGAAGCTGTCTCACTCTCTGCTGTTATTGTCCAGTGTTCATTTTCTGTTTCTAAGAGCCACCCATGTCCTGGGCCACCTGAACCTGGGGTCGGACCTTCTCTCCAGGGGGGTCCTCTGGTTCCTCTGGTGAGAGAATGGAGGTTACACCCTTTAATAGTGACTCAGATTTGGGATCTATTTGGCAAGGCGCAAGTAGATCTTTTTGCTTCCAGGGTAAATACTCACTGCCCCCTGTTCTTCTCCATAATCGACCACGATGCACCCTTGGGCATGTACGCGCTAGCGCACCAATGGCCAGACGTGCTCTTGTGTGCATTTTCCCCCAGTGGAAATGATATCTCCAGTTCTAGAGAGAGTGCGTTGGCAGTGTCTCTGATTCTAGTGGCTCCTTGGTGGCCCACAAGGTCGTGGTATGCAGAGATTATCAGCCTTCTGGCACCAAGTCCTTGGCAGCTTCCTCTCCGCACAGACTTCCTCTCTCAGGCAGGAGGACCCGCACCCGGATCTGTGCCGCCTTCATGCTTACCCGCTGAGAGGTTAAACTTGATTGCTAAGGGTTTGCCACCTAGTGTGATAGCGACAATTCAGAGCGCTAGGGTCTCATCTACTAGAGGCTTGTGCGCTTACAAATGGCGAGCCATTCAACTTTATTGTCATTGCACATGCACAGGTACAGGGCAACGAAATGCAGTTTGCATCCATCCAGAAGTGCTTTAGTGATATAGATATATTACAATATATATTAGCAATAATATAGATATGTGAGTATATTACAGAAATGGGTCTATTATGGTATGTTATAATGTACACGGTATGAAGTATGTTGTGAATATTCTATAACTATAAGTATGTACAGGCTGTAGTGAGTACAAGCTATGCACAGGCTATGAACAGGATATAAATATGAAAAACTATACAGAATATGAAATAAATAACTTTACAGAATCTGAGATATACAGCTATACAGAAATGGGAACTATGCAAGTTGTAAACAGTTGTAGGATTAAAGATTATCGTATGTACAGAATGATTATTTACACAGAGCTATACAGTAGTGCAGTTAAGATAAGTGAGATATGTGGATAATTCTACAGAGGCTATATAAAGTGCTGGTGGTTGTGAGTGGTGGTTCAGTCCATGTTATTATTGTGTGTTTGAGGGTACAGTTGTCCATTGTGGGTGTGTGTATGTTCAGTCCATGAGTTTAACGTGGGTCAGATGTCAGGAGGCAGAGTTCAGGAGTCTGACAGCTGTGGGGAAGAAGCTGTTCCGGTACCTGGTGGTCTTAGTCCGGAGGCTCCTGTGGCGCCTCCCAGAGGGCAGGAGGGTGAAGAGTCCATGTGATGGGTGACTGGGGTCTTTGATGATTTTCCCAGCCCTTTTCAGACACTGCTTCCTGTAGATGTCTTTTATGGCAAGAAGTGGTGCTCCGGCGATGCGCTGGGCAGTTTTCACGACCCTCTGCAACGCCTTCCGGTCCGAGGCAGAGCAGTTCCCGTACCAGACTGTTATACAGTTGGTCAGGATGCTCTCGATGGTGCAGCGATAGAAGTTCACCAGGATGTCTGAGGACAGGTGGTTCTTCCTCAGAGTCCTCAAGAAGAAGAGGCGCTGGTGAGCCTTCTTGACCAGCTTGGAGCAGTTGGTCGTCCAGATGAGATCCTCGGAGATGTGGACTCCCAGGAACTTGAAGCTGCTCACACGCTCCACAGCCGTCCCCTTAATGTGGATGGGTGGATGTGGGTCAGCATTCCTCCTGTAGTCCACGATGAGCTCCTTGGTCTTCTCGGTGTTAAGCAGCAGGTTGTTTGTGTCGCACCACTCAGCCAGACGATCCACCTCCTCCCTGTAGGCGGCCTCATCGTTGTCACTGATGAGGCCAATCACCGTGGTGTCATCTGCAAACTTAATGATGGTGCTGGAACCATCAGCAGGTCTGCAGTCGTGGGTGAAGAGGGAGTAGAGGAAAGGGCTCATCACACAGCCTTGCGGTACACCGGTGTTCATTGTGATGGTAGATGAGCAGCGGTTATCCGGCCGGACATGTTGCGGGCGGTTGGTCAGGAAGTCCAGTAACCATTTGCAGATGAGGGAACTGATGCCCAGGGGCCCGTTCTTCGTACGTCGCTTACTACATCCAAGATCAAATGACACATCCAAGACCAAATCATCGCGCTAACCGTGAGCTCGCTAATCCGGTTCTCTGAACACACCTGCTGTTGACGATTAGTACAGCTGGATGAAGTAATGTGAGATCACTGGGTGTCGTAAAAGGGGCTACGCATTGATAGTAGAAACATTGATCGGCAACCCTCTGATTGGTCGGCGAAAATGTCGAAGGAGAGCGCTCGGTATTTTTCGGCAGCAGAGCAAGAACTCTTGAGTGAGGGATTCCAGGAGTTTCAGAGTTTAATCAGAACGCAAGGGAACACTGCAAAGGCTGCAAAAGCAAGGAGCGAGGGCTGGCAGAAAGTTGCTGACAAATTAAACTCGTAAGTGATTTAATAATAACAATAATAATGGAGTGGATTGATATAGCGCTTTTCAAGGCACCCAAAGCGCTTTACAATACCACTATTCATTCACTCTCACATTCACACACTGGTGGAGGCAGCTACAGTTGTAGCCACAGCTGCCCTGGGGCAGACTGACAGAAGCGAGGCTGCCATATCGCGCCATCGGCCCCTCTGGCCAACACCAGTAGGCGGTAGGGTAGATTTATTATATTACACTATATTATCCAATATTATATTACATTATATTATATTATAATATGTTATATTATATCCCCTTACACATTAGAGCCACAACAGGACCCACTAGAACATGGGAACAAGTAAAAGTGAAATATAAGAATATTCTACAGAATGGTAATATTTATCACTTATATTGCTTTTAGTCTCTTGCAAAGAGACCCTGAAATAATCTGTTTGTTTATAACAGCAACCAAGAAAAGGGCAGAGCACAAAAAGACAGGTGGTGGTCCTGCACCCCCTCGTCAACAAGTTGGTTAAGTGAATAATACCCTCACGGGAATATCGATATCTCTCAATGAGCACACTGTCGCGCTGAGCTAAAGGATCCTGTCTATCCCGCAATATACGCTGAATTCTGGAAACTCTCCTTATCGATCTTGCACCTTCCGCAATGGGTGGCTCGCGTAAACGGACAGGACATGGCTGCGACAGACTTCCCAAATCCACCTTCGCTTTTATAGCCGTGGTCTCCCATCTTGATTGCACGAAGTAATTTACTATTACTACTCTGACATATGAATTACATCTGTAATAATCACATACATGTAATAGAATGTTAATAGTACATTTCCCTTTTTTAGGAAATGACCTGTATGTATCTGTGTGACATCAATAAATGGATCAAGTGCTGCATTATCTTTAGTTACACTGATGTTATTTATTTATGGTGAAACAGTGGTGGAATATCGCTGTTGCTTTCGTATAAATGAAGCGGACATACCTGCGTGGCCGCGATCTAATCCTGTTTACATAAAGTAAACCTGCTCCCGAGCAGGTTTACGCTTACGGCTCTGTTGCTATGGCAGCAAGTCCCGGATGAGCTTCGGGGAACCGAACGATCCAAGATCACGCGAAATCGTCAACAATCTAATCCAGCTAACCTACTTAGCGAGGTACGAAGAACGGGCCCCTGGTCTGTCCGTTTCCTGATGAGTTGTGAGGGGTGGATTGTATTGAATGCTGAACTGAAGTCTATAAACAGCATTCTGGCGTAGGTGTTGTTGTTGTCCAGGTGTGAGAGGACAGAGTGCAGTGCGATGGAGACTGCATCCTCTGTGCTCCTGTTCTGGCGGTATGCGAATTGGTGGGGGTCCAGGGTGGGGGGGAGACAGGATTTGAAGTGTGCTAGAACCAGTCGCTCTAAGCACTTAGTGATGATGGGGGTGAGTGCTACTGGGCGGTAGTCATTGAGGCAAGATGGGTTGGAGTTTTTGGGTATCGGGACGATGGAGGTGGATTTGAAGCAGGCCGGTACCACAGCGTGGGCCAAGGACAGGTTGAATATGTCTGTCAGCACTCCTGCAAGCTCCCCAGAACACGCTCTAAGAACACGCCCGGGGATGCCATCAGGACCTGCAGCCTTGTGGACATTGATCCTGCTCAGCACCGCTCCTACATCGGTGGGGGAGAGAGTCAGAGGTTGGTGGTCTGGCGTCACGTCTGCTTTGGTTGTGGTTGTGGGGTTCCCTTGCTCAAAGCGAGCATAAAAGTTGTTGAGCTCGTTGAGGAAGGAGACATCAGAGGATGCGGGGGAGGGTTTGGTGGTCCTGTAGTCTGTGATGGTCTGGAGTCCTTGCCACATGCGTCGGGGGTTGGAGTTGGAGAAGTGTTCTTCTACCTTCTTTTTGTAATGGTGTTTGGCTTTTTTGATGCCCTTCTTTAGATTAGCCCTGGCTGTACTGTAGGCGTGTGCATCTCCTGACCTAAAGGCGGTGTTGCGGGCCTTCAGCCTTCAATGGTGCCAGGACCGCCACACTCTCCCATTTCAGTGCTCCATTGTGGATGTTTTGACATTCCTGCAGGAGCTGCTGGATAAGGGCCTTTCATTTTCGACAATTAAGGTTTATTTAGCAGCTATATCTGCTTGTCATATTGGCTTTGATGGGGTGACACCAGGTGCACATCCCCTCGCCATACGTTTTCTGAAAGGGGTTCGCCAGCTGAGACCTGTGCTTAAGTCCAGTGTCCCTGCTTGGGACTTGTCTTTGGTGCTGGAGGCCCTTTGTAGCTCCCCGTTGAACCTATTGAGTCTGTGGATATGAAATTTCTCTCATATAAGACTGCATTACTTCTCACTTTGGCTTCGGCAAAGCGAGTGGGTGACCTTCATGCGCTGTCTGTGCATCCCTGCTACACACAGTTCTCTCCTGATGACCACAAAGTCGTATTGCGTCCAAATGCTGCCTATTTTCCCAAGATCATGCCTGCATCTTATAACTCAATGGAGTTTGAGTTGCTGAGCTTTTACTCCCCTCCTTTTGCACCTGAGGAGCAGAGGAGGATGCATTCTGTTTGTCCAGTGCGTGTGCTACGCACCTACATTTAGCGCACTCAGAATGTGCGTTTATGTGACCAGCTGTTTGTCTGCTTCGCTAATCCAAATAGAGGTAGAGCTCTGTCCAAGCAGAGGCTGTCCCACTGGATTATAGAAGCTATCTCACTGGCGTACAGCACCAAAGGTCTTGCTTTGCCCCAGGGGTGAGAGTTCATTCCACCAGGGGGATGGCAACCTCATGGGCTCTTTTTAAAGGGGTGCCTGTAGGTGATATTTGTGCTGCAACTACTTGGACACTTTTGTGCGGTTTTATCGGTTGGACGTTACAGCCCCTTCGGTGGCTCATACTGCCCTTTCTGCTGGGTCTAGCGCTCACTAACGTGGTGGTGGTGGTCCGATGCCAGTTCGGTGGCTGCTCTGCAGGGTGTGTATATTTCTCCCATACTTACGTGTTGTACCGAGTGAATCAACTGTAAGGGACGAACAGTTATATCTATAACTTCTGTTCTCTGAAGGAGAGGAACGAGGTACAACACAAGGTGGCCCCACTGAGCAGTTTGGCTCGGTGAAGAGCGGCTATCAAACTGAGGGATGACTGTGATGACAGCGGCTATATGTGCAGGCGGGGCCGTGTGCGTGTCATCACACGTCATCCGCCTTAAAGGCGTGAATAAAGGTTTCTTCAACTGGGACACACAAGGGCGTGATATCCCATACTTATGTGTTGTATCTCATTCCTGTCCTTCAGGAAACAGAAGTTATAGACATAACTGTTCGTTCTTGATTATCTAATTATATTTTGCAAGTTTAGCTTCATGCTAATAATGTAGCTGATTTGCTTATTAGTCACGTGACTCAATATTATCTTGTTCATTTTGATAATTGCTGCCATGCTTTCTTTGGTTCTTCCTCAGTCAACAAAGGGGAGATGTCTGTGCCGCTCACTCGGATGTCAGACCTGGCACCATTTGCCCAGGTGGTAGTTTACACTTTGATGCCCAGTGGAGAGGCTGTTGCTGACAGCCATGACTTCCCTGTTCAGCTCTGCCTCAATAACAAGGTAGTACATTACCACATTAAGACCTCAAAGCCACTTGGGAATGTAGTGAAGGATGTGTGCATTTTAGAGAGCTAACATAAGGATAGACAGGCTTAATCTGTTTTCCGCCTCGGTATCTCCCACACAGGTGTCTCTGAAGTTCTCCTCCCTCCAGGAGCTTCCAGCAGAGAGGACCACCCTCAGTCTCAAGGCTCACCCTGGGTCCTTGTGCTCTGTTAGAGCTATTGACCAGAGCGTCCTGCTGCTCCAGACTGAGCAGGAACTTACTGTCAGCTATGTACGACAATCATTCGTCCTACTTTGATCCATATTAAGAACACTACCATTACTATAGTTTGGTTTTGTAACATCTTCCACTTTCTACACCACTCAAAAAAATTTAATGCGTAGAAATAAGAAAATACTGGAAGACCTGTTGGCTCTTAATCAATTAAATATTCAAGGTAAAAGTTCTTGAAGTTTAAAAGTATCTGAACAAACTAACATACATTGAAGTAGAAATATTGTTTTTAATTGCTTGATGAAAATCCTTTGCTTTCACATCCATCGACATCAACCGATGCAGTGTTTTCTCCCTTGAGCTGTTTTTTTTGGCCTTTACTGCCTTCAGTTGCTGCTTGATTGTGGGCCTCTCTGCTGCTGGTTTTGTCTTCAGTGTCTGACTTCACCACTGAAGAGTATCTCATTTCTTTACCTTGACAAGTCTTTGATTGTTTTTGCAGGTATTATCCATTTGCCCTAATCTGATCTGTTTTCTGGCATTTGGCTGAATCTGAGCATAGAGTGCAGCTCTGTACACTTCACAATTCATCCTGCTACATCTATCAGCAGTCACATCATCAGTAAACATGAATGGCCCAGTTCCTCATGGCCTCCACCATGTTTGACAGATGATATGGTATGCTCCAGATCCTTATTTGTTCTCCTTTGGACTTTTCTCTTCTGGTCATTCTGCTACAGGTTTGTTGGTTTCGTCAGTCAAAATACCTGTTTAGGGTCTCGTACAGGTCTTCTAGTCAAGTCCAATCTGGCCTTCTTGTTGAGTGTAACTAGTGGTTTGCATCTTGTTGTATACCCTGTATTTCCATTCATGAAAGCATCTACTGATTATGTACTTTGACAATCGACGGTCTACCGCCTCAGGATTTCTCTTGATACTGCTAGATGGTGTAAAAAGGTTTTTCTTAACCAAGGGAACAAATCTGATCATCAGCTTCGGTTGTCTTCCATGGTCTTTTGATGGTAGTATTCCTTCATTGTTAAGAATGCACTAAATTGGTCATTTGGCCACTGCTGAAGATTTTGTATCTGATAGGTTTATTTTGTTTTTTCAGTGAAATGATGGCTTCTTTTATTTGTACAGACATCTATTTGGACCTGGATTTTGAGACTTCCTGTGTGAAAGTTGAACATTTGGAAACGACTCTTTATTTTAGTAATTAGCAAACAGGCCTTGCCTATAAATTGTATAGTCACTTTTGAGTCTTGGCGGATGGATTCACAATCATACCAAAAATCATAGTTAAAAATTAAAATCATCTTGAGGGCTGTGGACGATGCAGTTTCTCTGATTCCATCTCTGTCTGCTCTGGCTCCTGGGGGGCTGTGGCCATCACCTCCAAAACCATCTTTTTTTTTAGTCGGTAGTGTTATTTCTCCAGTGCATTTGTTGTCACCTTCATTTGCATCAAAGCAAATATATATTTTATAATATGCCTCATTCACCCATTCAAACCCACTAATACAAACACTTTTTTCCCACACCTGAGTGCTCCTAGAGAGTAGACAATAATCTATGTAAGTGGTTTGCTGCTAATGGATGATAAGAGAAAAAGATCACCGCTATCACCCCACCAGGCTCATGTACAGATGTGTTTTCATGCAGGTATATAGTCAGCTGCCTGTGGAGAAGCTGTCTGGGTACTCCTATGATGTTGAGGACTCAGAGCCATATCCCTGCTACCCCTTGCCAGTGCCAGATATGGTAATAGATGCAGATTTGGAGACAGCAGGACCGCCAACAGCACCGCCAACAGCACTGCCAACAGCACCACCAACACCGGCCATTGTGAGCGACAATCTGGGAGCACGGCGAGAAACGCGCTCGATCTACTATGGACCAGGCAGTCAGAAGAATGACGTCTACAGCATCTTTAAAGTAAAACATTTGTTCATCTAATCTGATGTCTGACTGAAACTACACAGTAATATTAATGTCTCCTATTAGCTGCAGAAGACATGATTCAAGATTCAAAGATTCAAAGCGTTTATTGTGATGTGTACAAAGAAAAGCATTTCTCTGTACGATGAAATTCTTTCTCTGCTGTCCACACACGGATGCCGGATATTATGTACAAATAGAACTAGAACAGATAAATACAAATAGTATGAATAAATAAATGGAGACAAAAAATTGAAGTATTAAATAGATTTGTGTGCAAAAGAACTATGAGCTTAATATGCTGGTTTGATATGTGAGATGTGCAAAAATGATTATTACTGTTAGAATAGGTCAGCGGTTCAGGAGTCTGATAGCAGTGGGGAAGAAGGAGTTGTTGAGTCGAGATGTTCTGGATTTCACACTTCTGAACCTCCGCCCTGAGGGCAGAAGTGTAACCAGTCCGTGTTGGAAGTGTGTGGGGTCTTTGAGGATGGCGGCAGCTCTCCTCTGGACTCTGCGATGGTAGATGCTCTGCAGAGAGGGCAGCGGGGTCCTGGTGATCTTCTCTGCAGTTATTATCACTCTCTGCAGGCGTTTGCGGTCCATAGCAGTAGTGTTGCCGTGTTCAGTGTCCAGGTGAGGTCCTCACTGATGTAGACGCCCAGGTATCTAAAGCTGCTCGCCCTCTCCACACCAATCGCTGCAGTATCGTCCGCAAACTTCAGTATGGTGTTATCCCTATTTGAGACGTACAGGGTGTAGAGGATGGGACTGAGGACACAACCCTGTGGAACGCCAGTGTTTGTAATAATGCTGGTCCTGTTGCCGATCCTGACCGACTCGGGCCTACCAGTCAAAAAGTCCTGTAGCCAGTCACAGAGGGTGGTGTGCAGGCCAAGTGTTGCCAGCTTGTGAGTGAGTTTGTGTGGGATGACCGTATCCTTTTTGTTGCTGTAATCAACAAAAAGTACCCTGATGTATGAGTCTTTGTTTTCCAGATGGGAGAGGGAACAGTGAAGAGCGGCAGCGATGGGGTCTGACGTGGAGATCCACGTCTGGGATGTTACACCACTCCCTTAAAGCACTTTGTAATGATTGGAGTGAGTGCAACTGGTCTATAGGGGGGCGTTGGGTGAAGGTCTGTGAGGTCTGGAGGGGTCTCGAAGTGGGTGTAAAGTCCATTGAGGTCATTCCGTAGACCGCCTGCAGAGCTGATGGTGTTGATGGCGGCCCTGTACTCTGTGATGTGCTGTAAGCCTCGCCACATCTGCCTGGGGTCAGCAGAAGAGTAGAAGCCATCCAGCTTCTCTCTGTACTGCCTCTTAGCCGCTGTAATAGCTTTCTTCAGTCCCTACTTCGCAGCTTTGTACTCCGTCTCATTCCCTGATCTAAATGCGAGAGACTGAGTACGCAGCATGTGTCGTACCTGACTGTTGATCCAGGGCTCCTGTTTGGGGGGGGACTTCCTGACGTGTGTGGTGGGCACAATATTGTCAACACAGGCGCTGACCCAGTCACATATTCAGCATAGTCCTGTATGTTGACAGAGCAGTTCTCCTTGGTGGCTGCAGTTTGAAACACATCCCAGTCTGTTTGAGCAAACAGTCCTGTAGGATGCTCTCAGTCTCTGGGGTCCACAGTTTAACAGGTTTGATGACAGGGTTCTTTGTTTCAGCTTCTGCCTGTAAGCTGGGTACATGAACAAAGAGATGTGGTCAGACTGTCCAAAGTGGGGGCGTGGTGCAGCCCTATATGCACCACATATGTTACTGTAAACATGATCCAGGGTGTTCTTGTCAAGGGTAGGAATGGCCACGTGTTGGTGGTATTTTGGGAGTACAGTCCGTAAGTTGCACTTATTAAAGTCACCGGTGACGATAAAAACAGCATCTAAATGAGTTGTCTCTAATGCGCTGATGACGTCATGGAGTTGGCCGAGCGCTGCCGCGGAGTCAGCTTGCGGCTGGATGTAAACAGTGGCCAAAAACACAGCTGAGAGCTCCCGCTGCAGATAGTAAGGGTGACCTTTTAGGATTAAAAACTCCAGTGAACACATGGAATCCCCCCCTCAAGTCCGGTGGAAGGGTAAAGTCCGGACGATTGTGTGAGTTACCGATGTCCAGTAGTGCCTGTCTTGGATATGTTAACAGCAGGGCTGGACTGGAACAAAAAATCGGCCCGGGCATTTTGACTAGAGACCAGCCCACCAAAAATGTGACGTCATTCAGGGGTAAAACCGCAAAGGATTCTGGGAACTTGTGGCAAGAGGTAGTAGCGCATGCAGGCTTTCAATTGAACTCAGTTACACAGCGATAAAAAGAAACACAAAAAATGGCAAGAAGCTGTTGTATTATTAACTGCAATAGCCGGTGTTGTGCCAAAAACTGATCGCTCATATTTAAATTGCTATGAGTAACTTGTTGGGCTATAATATGTGAAACATATGTCAAATGCATCCCTCATGGATGACATAAAGTCATCTCTCCATCTCCATCTCTCTCTCCTGCTCTTTTATTTCTCTCTCTGCTGCTCTTCTGTCTCCTCTGTCACAGACTTCTCCACTTTTGATGATAAATCAGCCTTTTTGAGATTTTGAGGAGTTTGAGAAACTAACCTTAAGCATAAAATAAGCGGGTCTCTCCTCCTCTTGCCTCCCCTTTCCCTTATCCACCTGCTGGCCTCCACCACTTGCTGATGTTGCCCTATTTTTTTCTGCACCTCCTTTCCTTTTTTGTTCTCCATTTTTCTTTAGTTCGTCTATAAGATTGCTAAACAAGGGGGAGGGTGCATCCGACCTCCTCGGCTGTAATTGGTCCAGCCCAGAGTCGATCATGACCAATTGGCCAATCCAACACCTTTCATTATTTATTACACTTCCAAAAAAAAAAAAAAATCGATCGGCCCATAAAAACAAAAAATCGCCAGCGGCCCACCGGGCAAATGCCCGGTATGCCCGATGGCCAGTCCAGCTATGGTTAAGAGTGCACAGCACTTATCCAGTGCAAAAAGAACAAAAAACAAACAACAACAAACAACAAGTTGGCATCTGAAAGTGGAGCAAGCAAACACGTCTGCCTGGAGGGGCGCCAGGATGTTTGCACCAGAAGTAATGTCATATCTATCTATATGTCTATCTAGATATTCATATGATCTATATCAAGATATCTTTTTTTTCTCTGTAGGTCTTTCACACTCTTCGAACCAAAGTTTGGTATCATTTAGCTGTACCACATCCTTCTTTCCAACTGTACGGTTTTTGTTCTTTGGGGGGTTTTTTTTTGTCAATTTGCCACTCTTCTTCCTTCTTTACCTGTTTCTGTTTCTCTCCATCTATCTCCAAATCTTCTTTTGTGTCTTTGTCCTTGTATTTAAAAATAAATAAACAAATAATTGCTGTATCTCTGTCTTTACCATTTCTGCTTTTTCTTCCCGAGTCTCTATTGGTGTCTTTATCTCGCTCTCTAGCAGTTTGAGATCTATTTAAGGTAGCATAGTTGTTATGCCAATGTTGTTTTATTTTGTTTGTTTCTTGTTTTTTGCTGTCATAAGTAATAATCTATGGTTTTACTATGACTTGTTTTTCTCTTTCTCCACTTCTAGGAAATTGGACTCAAAATTATGACGAACTCTGATGTGAAGAAACCTTACAACTGCGACGAACTGAGCTTCTATTTCAGTGTAGAAAATAGTAGGTCACTGCTATTCTCTGTTGACTCCAATGCCCATTGATACAGCCTTAGGAAGAACTGTTGTTTTTACAACTTGTGTAACTGTAAGATTTATTTACACTTGCAAAAATAGTAAGCGAATCTCTTGGAATCGCCACCATTTCTGGCTTGCTTTCTTTAATGGGTTCTGTTCTTTGTCCGAGTATGACAAATGCAGTCTGACTAATCAAACTCAATCAGTTGTACTGTTCATGTCTTCAAAGCTCCTTACTTTACTAACTGGTGCTACGTGGTCTATGGTCTGAGATCCCTCAGATAGCAGTTTCCTAGATAGAATGAGATGGCTAGATATGAAGCTAGGAGTTACAGGCAGTACAGCCACAGCAGTTTTATGTCTGTATGTATGTTTTGTGGAATGCATCAGCAAAAAATTGGCAAACATGTTAGCAATACCAGTAACTTTAAACATTTGGCTTCCTTTATAAGCCATTGCTTATAAAGGAAGCAATGGCTTATAAAGGTGGCAGAGCAGGTCAGCCACTAATCAGAAGGTCGGTGGTTCGATCTCAGGCTGCTTCCTGGCCACATGCCAAATATCCTTGGGCAAGCTGCTAACCCCGTGTTTGCCTACTGGTGGTGGTCAGAGGGCCCGGTGGCGCCAGTGTCCGGCAGCCTCGCCTCTGTCAGTGCGCCCCAGGGCAGCTGTGGCTACAATGTGGCTTGCCATTGCCAGTGTGTGAATGTGTGTGTGAATGGGTGGATGACTGGATGTAGTGTAAAGCACTTTGGGGTCCTTAGGGACTAAGTAAAGCGCTATACAAATGCAGGCCATTTACCATTGCTACAAGGCTAACATTAGCATTTTATACTAAGGATGTTCCTGTCGACTAAATAAGGAAAAAAAAAATAGACTGACTAGTGTAAAACTAAAAAACACTCAGGTAATCAGTTAGATTTGAGAAATGTTTAATGGAAAATGTCAAAAAATAATAACAAAGGCATTTAAAAATCATTTATCAAATTCTTACCATAGATTAACAGATTTAATCTATGGTGCATCTCGACAACAATGTGTCATCTAAAGGCAGATGGCTGCACAACATTTAGGACACAGTAATTTACCGGCGTTGGGCATCAATTTAAATTGTAACAATTAGGTTAAATGATTAATAAGTCTGGTATCACCTAGTGACAGCAGTGAGAATTAGTTGGCTATTTGCGCACAGCCCTATTTTACACTCATAGTCTAAAGGCCTTTACACACCGGATGCGTAAAATCCATGCAAATATATCCTGAAATTTTTTTTCTGGACTCGGATATCCTTAATACAGCCGTTCAAACCCACCACATAATTTCACTGGATGAATTTGTGGTATTTATTTTTTCAAACTGAATTATTTTTTTCTAAGTTTTCACATGCGAATAAACAGATCTGACCAATCAGACCACTGCATTTGGCAAAAAGTTACCTCAGACGTACAGCTACATGTTGCTCCGGCTCCCTCGCCTCGATTTCTCTGCCTCCACATATGTGGTCTCAACTCTGCCAAAAAAGGGCTCAAACTGACACTGATATCCTGAAAAATGTGCAAAAGTGGTTGTGATACAGCTTAGACTCCTGTATCCAACCATGAAATTGTCCTTGTTGCTGTCTTCTCTTGAGAATTGGATGAACTCAGAATCCTGTTTACTTACTGTTTACTCTTTTCTCTGTCTAAGGGTGGGTAGCTTGTCTAGTTTCAGTAATGAGGTTATCAGTTATCCATCCATCAATTCATCTTCTTCCCCTTATACGGGGCTGGGTCAAGGGGACGGCAGCCTAAGCAGAGAAGCCTAGACCTCTCTCTCCCCCACCTCCTTCCAGCTTGTCCCCTCGGCAAGCTAGAGGAGGCTGGTGTTCCCAAGCCAGCCAAGAAGTATAATCCGTCCGGCATGTCCTGGGTCTGCCTCCTTCTGATGGGACATGCCCGGAACACCTCAACCAGGAGGTGCCCAGGAGGCATCCTTGTCAGATGCCCGAACCACCTCAACTTTCTCCTTTCAGTATGGAGGAGCAGCAGCTGTACTGTGAGCTCCTCCCAGATGGACGAACTCCTCACGCTATATTTAGGGAAGAGGCCAGGCATCCGTCGGAGGAAACCCATTTCTGCCGCTTGTATCCACAATCTTGTTCTTTCAAACACTACCCACAGCTCGTGACCTTTGGTGAGGGTAGGGATGTAGATCGACCGGGAAATTGAGAGCATCGCTTTTACACTCGGCTCTGTCCTCACCACAGCAGACCGATACAGCTTCTGCATCACTGCACAGCATCATCTGTCAATCTCCCGCTCTCTTCTTCCATCAGTTGTGAACAAGACCCCGAGATACTTGAACTTCTCCACCTGGGACAGGAACTCGTACCCTGACCCAGAGTGGGCACTCCACCCTTTTCCGGCTGAGGACCATGGCTTCAGATTTGGAGGTGCTGATTCTCATTCCCACCACTTTACACTTGGTTGCACTGGAACTGTTCCAGTGCAAGCTGGAGGCCATCACCCGATGAAGCCAACAGAACCACATCATCTGCAAAAAGCAAAGATGAGATTCTGAGACCACCTAAGTGAAAGCCTTCCACCACTTGGCTACACTTAGAGATTCTGTCTATAAAATTTATGAACAGAATCGGTGACAAAGGGCCACCCTGGTGGAGCCCATCACGCACCAGAAACGAGTCTGACTTATTGCTGGCTATGCGGAAGAAGCTCCTGCAACGGATTGAATGACCCGTAGCAATGGGCCAGACACCCCATAGTCCCAGAGCAGCTCCCACAGGACACTCCGAGGGACACGGTCGAGTGCCTTTTCCAAGTCCACAAATTGAATGTAGACTGGTTGGGCAAACTCCCATTCAAGTATTGTTGAGTGGGTAAAGAGCTGGTCCAGTGTTCCACCACCAGGACGAAAACCGCATATTTCTTCCTGTGTCCGAGATTTGACTAACGAATGGACTCTCCTTTCCAGCACCCTGGCATAGACTTTCCCAGGGAGGCTGAGGAGTGTGATTCCCCTGTAGTTGGAACACATCCATCCTCCTTAAAGATGAGAACCACCATTGCCATTCCAGAGGTAGGCCCCTGATCTCCACGCAACATTATAGAGACGTGTCGAACAAGACAGTCCTAAAACGTCCAGAGCCTTCAGGAACTCAAACCTCATCCACCCCAGGCGCCCTGCCACCAAAGAGCTGTTTAACAGCCTCAGTGAATTCTCCCCCAGAGATAGAAGAGTCATCCCACTCGTCCCAGAGGTGGCCTCCGCTCCTGGCTGAAAATGACTCAAGGGTTCCTCATAATGTTACTGGAGGCTAAGGTAAAGCCATCCAGAGAAAGTTAGATACCATATTTCTAAGATTTTTATGGTCAAATACAATAAAGTTTTATCTGAATTTAGAAGCAGAAAATTAGAGGTCATCCAGGTCTTTATGTCTTTAAGACATTCCTGCAGTTTAACTGTGTTATCTGGCTTCATGGACAGATAGAGCTGGGTGTCATCTCCATAGCAGTGTAACCCAGGAGATGTTACCCTTTTCCCTGGGGTGGAGACAGACAGACCGTCCCGAAGGCCCCGCATCCCAGACCCCAACCAGACGGCCAACTCCTCCTCCCAGCCCCCCGCCCCAATGGCTAACAGAGAATGGGGGGGTGTGAAGACCCCATACCTCCCTCCTCATATGTGGTGTTGCTGCGTGCTGTTCTAAAGTGCATTTAAAACACGGGAGGGCATGGTGCTTCCTGCCAGAGAGCAATAGGTAACAGCACGGCCCCTCCTGAGAACCCTCAATGCCTACATGCATTTAAAATTGAGAGGTGGGCACTTCTGGCGCCGGTGCCCACCTCTCAATTTCTTCTTTCAAGAATTATTCAAGATTTTTCAAGAATTTTTGAGATAAAAAGGAAGGTTGGAGATCAGCCTATAATTAGCTAAGACAGCTGGCTTTTCAAGTAGTGGTTTATTTAATGGTTTAATTCAATTTCATTTATTTACAGCTTAAAGACCTGTAGTAGATAGCTAATTATTAGAGAGAGAAACATTACATAACACAGAAGGCTTTATTTGGAGAAAAGGACTCTAAATAAATAACAATGGTACTGAAAGTAGCTGTACATAATGCCATATCTGTGAGATGATTACGAGTATTTTTTTCACTAATGGTTAAAATTTTATTTAAGAAATTCATGAAGTTGTTACTAGTCCATGTTAAAGGGATGGTTGGCTCAACAGAGCTCTGACTGTTTGTCAGCCTGGCTACAGTGCTGAAGCGAAACCTTGGGTTGTTCTGATTTTCTTCAATCAGTGATGAATAGTAAGATGTTCTAGCATTACGGAGGGCCTTCAGAGCCTTCAGGAACTCAGGGCAAAACCTTATCCACCTGAGGGGCCAGCCAAGGAGTTGTTTAACTGCCTTAGTGACCTCACCCCCAGAGATATACGCGTCGCCCCTCTCGTCCCCCACCCTGCTTCCTCCGCGGATGATGTGCCAGTGGGATTAGGGAGGTCCTTGAATTATTCCTTCCACATCCTGACATTGTTTTCAGTCGAAGTCAGCAGCGCTTCACCCTCACTATACACAGTGCAGGTAGAGCACCGCTTTCCCCTCCTAAGTCGCCTGACGATTTGGCAGAATCTCAGTCTGAAAGGCAGTCCAAAAGTCTTTTTCCATGGCCTCTCCAAACTCCACCCACACCCAAGTTTTTGCTTCAGCCAGTGTTGGTACTTACTGCTGATACTTATCACCTGCTTCTGAAGTCCCACGGGCTAACCAAGCCCGATAGGACTCCTCCTTCAGCCTGGTGGCTCCCTTCACCTCTGGTGTCCACCATTTGGTTCGGGATTTCCATCACGACAGGCACCAACCACCTTGCGGCCGTGGCTCAGTGCAGCGGCTTTAGCAATGGAGGTGCTGAACATAGTTATTTCGGACTCAATTTCCACAGTCTCCCTTGGAATGCTGTTGAAGCTCTGCTGGAGGTGTGAGTTGAAGATCTCGTGGACCAGGTGTTCCCAGCGCACCCTCACTATACGTCTAGGTGGCAACTCCAGACTGAGATGGAGTCCAGCCCCTCTCCAGGAGACTGGTTCCAGAGCACAAGCCGTGGTTGAGCTGAGGCCACCAGGGAGGTGACATTCTATGTCCCGATCACTAGTTTTAGAAGTCGGGGATCAATCTGCTAGGGCCTGGCTGCTGCCTGACACACATTGCACCCAACCCTTGCCTCGTGTAGGTGGTGGGCCTACAGGAGGATGGTCCCTTTTTCGGGCTGTGCCGTCCGGGCCTCATGGACTAAGCCTAGCCACCAGACCAGGATGAAGTTGACATTTACGCAAAAGCCTCCTGACAACATGGCCCCTGGGATCCCTGGACACACAAACCCCTCCAAGGTAACAATTCATGGAGGGGAGGTTATCAGTTATTTTCTTTATAAATGAGGAAAGAAAATAACTTAGTTCAGGGACTTTATGCTGATGGTAAATATGGGTCACTTTCCAGATGCTTCCATTGTTTTCTTTCCCATTCACCGCCGTACCTGTCCTTCCACATTATCTTTATTTCCTTTTCCTCCCTATTAGCATTTCCTGTTCCTCTGCTGCGCTCAGGGCAGTTGGGATGCTACACTGACTTCACCATTTGGTGGTGATGGTATTAGAAAGTACAGCCTATCCCGGTATTGACTTCAGTTGGCATCTATATATTAAGCTGAAAGCCCGTTTTGGAAAGTCTAGCTTAGCACAGCTTTAGTTGTTTTTTGAGAGAGTGTAAGATTTTTTTTGTGTGTGTTTTTAAATCCAAGAATTTGTTAATTGTTAAAAAAGTACATTTTTAATTAGTGGAGAAATATTAGCTGAATGCATAAAACACTAAGTGTACCTTTTATTCCTTTTTCCAATTTCTTTGTAGTTTTTCCGAGCTGTTGTTATGTGTTAAGTGCAGGAAGCTGAAATGACCTCAGTGGTTTCCCCAGAAAGTTTATTCTGTACATCAGGATGCCGCATTTCCAGTAGATTTAACATTTCCGTCATTATCCAAGTCACTCCTGGGATGCTAAAAAGTTTCTCCCATTAAAAATGCTGCGTCTAAATGTACAGACTCAACTTTCTGGGGTTTCCTTACCTGGATTTTCGAGCAAGCATTGGAAGTAACACAATTATTATAACTTTTGGTTTATTTAAAAAAAAATAAGGAAGGAACAAAGCCTCCCCATTTTTCCCTCCCCATTTAAATGCTCTCAGGGCTGGACTCACCGATCCCCTTGGCCTTCAACATGATGCCTGAACCTGTACTTACCACGCAGATGTCTAAAGTGGACAGCAAAAAGGAGACTATCAGAACGTTCTTCCCTGAGACCTGGATCTGGGACCTCGTTACTGTGGGGTAAGATTAACATATCTTATGAAAAGAATCACAGCACTGTATTTTTTTATGACACTGAAACTGTTTTTAGGTAATCAAATGTGAATAACATGGATGCTCATTGTAGTCCAAATAACAGAATTAGTTGTATTCGTTAGCAGATATTAATGACTAACGCTTATGTCAGTGATATTTACTGAACAGAGGCTGCTGCTTTCCCTTATGTTCCACATCTTAAAGTCAAAACACAGCTTATCATGTATGAAATTCAAATGCATTTGAGTAGACACTTGAATTCATCAGTGTAAGTATATATAAATATACACTCATCAGGCATAACATTGTGACCACTGACAGGTGGAGTGAATAACACTGATTATCTCTTCATCATGGCACCTGTTAGTGGGTGGGATATATTAAGGAGCAAGTGAGCATTTTGTGCGGTGTTCCCAGTCTGTGTGGTCGCTATCTATCAAAAGTGGTCCAAGGAAGGAGCAGTGGTGAACCAGCGACATGGTCACAGAGACCCATTGATGCACGTGGGGAATAAAGACCGGCCCTGTGTTCCATCATCAGAGCTGGACCACGGAGCAATGAAAGGTGGCCGGGTGTGAGAAATCACGTCTTACGTCACGTGGATGCCCAGGTCTCTTATCTGGGGAACATCTGGCACTAGGATGCACGATGGGTAGAAGGCAAGCCGGCAGGTTTCCACTGGGAAACCTTGGGCCCTACCATCCCTGTGAATGTTACTTTGACATGTAGCACCTACTTAAGCATTGTTGCAGACCATGTACACCCTTTGATGGAAACTGTAATCCCTGATGGCCTCTGTCAGAAGGATAGCCCCCCATGTGGGACGTGCTGGACAAGTCTGATCTGTGGAGGCCATGCCTCACAACTTGCAGGATTAAATGATCTGTTGCTGACTTGGTGCCAAATACCACAGCACACCTTCAGGGGTCTGGTGGAGTCCAGGCCTCGACACGTCAGGGCTGCTTCGTAGTAGGCAGGTGGTCACAATGCTCTGCTTGATCAGTGTATTTGGGGAAAAATGCCATAGTACCTGAACTTTAAATGTCACGTCTGGCTGTCTGTTCAAACAGAGATAGTGGGTTGGTGAGCATGGAGAAGACGACCCCTGACACCATCACTAAATGGGCAGCCGGAGCATTCTGCGTATCCTCTGTGGGCTTTGGTGTGGCTCCCAACACCGGACTTACTGTGTTCCAGCCGTTCTTTGTCAGTCTCACCTTGCCATACTCTGTCATCCGAGGAGAGGTGTTCACCCTCAAAGCCACAGTCTTCAATTATCTCTCAAAGTGCATTATGGTAAAAAAAACAACCACATCTGCTTCTTACAGATCTTTTGTACTTAAGGGCATCCACAAGTAAGATGACACCTGTCAGATTGTGGAAAACATTTGTGAAAATGCTTGGATATGTTTTTGTTTTCTTTTGAAATTTCATTGTATTACTTTGCATCCGGGCACGGTGGTTAGCACTGTTGCTGCACAGCAAGAAGGTCCTGAGTTCAATTCCACCATCAGTGGAGTTTGCATGTTCTCCCCGTGTCTGCGTGGGTTCTCTCCGGGTACTCCGGCTTCCTCCCACCGTTCAAAGACATGCAGCTTGTGGGGATAGGTTAATTGGATAATCCAAATTGCCATTAGGTGTAAATGTGCGAGTGAATGTGAGTGTGAATGGTTGTCTGTCCCTGTGTGTTGGCCCTGCGACAGACTGGCGACCTGTCCAGGGTGTACCCCGCCTCTCGCCCTATGACAGCTGGGATAGGCTCCAGCGCCCCCAGCGACCCTGAAAAGGATAAGCGGAAGCGAATGGATGGATGCTTTGCATCCGATGTAGCGTTTTCAGTGTAACAAAATCAACTTTTGGGGATTTACTTACCTGGATGATTGAGCATGCATCAAGACGTATTACTTTGTAGTTTTTGTTTTGTGTGACAAATGCGTCACTAACTCGTGCTGTGTGGATGAGTGGTTCTGAAGAAAGCTGCAACCCAAAATGATGGCTGGGAGAACAGACGATCTCACGAGCACATGTTTAATCAGTCCTCAGTGCGACGCGTTACTGCACCAGTTTGTTGCATTCGTGTGTTCTGTGTTTGGTTTCTGGCTGTAGGTTCAGGTAACACTGGCTGCCTCTGACCAGCACACCTTCAGAAACTGTGATGGCTGCATTTACAGCGTGTGTCTTTGTGGAGAGGAGAGCAGGACCTTCTCGTGGATTGTAACTCCGACCACCCTAGGTATTTCATTCTTCCCTTTTTCTTAAGTGCTTATTATCCAGTTCAGGAGCCTCATCAACTTGTGATAGATAGCCGGTCCATAGCAGGACCTGTTTTGGTTTTTATGGTTGATAATCATGACTCAGTTCTGTTTGATTTGTAAATATATTTGTTTAGTTTCCTTGAGCCATGTGTGGATTTTCAGTATGCCACCAATGTAAACAAATGAAAAATGGAAGAATTGCAAGCAGCAGATCTTCATGTTTCAACAGTTCCTAGAAATATTTCTTGTTGGTATCAAATGATCCTCTACATCAGAATTCCTTACAAAGGGATTCCTTACTGGGCCTTTATTTCTTTATTTTTCTTTTTTAATGTTTATTTATAAGATTTTAAGTTCAAAATTACATCAAATCACACAAGACAAAGGAAACCAAATTCAAACCAAATTCAACATCCAAGCACAGAGAAAAGAAACAAACATCAAACAACAAAAAACCACCGGTTAGTCATTCCAGATCAAAAGTACAGGAGAAATGTTCCGATGCTGCAGACAGAGTCCGAAGACAATGAAGTCAGACAGGGCAACAGAGAGTTCACCCAGGCCAGACCATTCGTCCGGGCCCGAGAAGGAGTTTGGGTCCGGCAGACGTGTAGTTTCACATCAACACAAAGTGCAGTCGACTGGGTTAAAGATAATGTTCAATCTCTCTCCCCAACCAATCACAGCAGATGGCCCCGCCCCTCCCTGAGCCTGGTTCTGTCGGAGGTTTCTTCCTGTTAAAAGGGAGTTTTTCCTTCCCACTGTCGCCAAAGTGCTGCTCATAGGGGGTCATATGATTGTTGGGTTTTCTCTGTATGTATTATTGTAGGGTCGACCTTACAATATAAAGCACCTTGAGGCGACTGTTGTTGTGATTTGGTGCTGTGTAAATAACATTGAATTGAATTAAATCCCCATTAATGTGACTTAGAAAAGAGCCCCAGCATTCGACAGATGTAAAGTGAGTGTCAGCAGGATGATAATGAACCTGTTTAATATACAAACATGCAATCATCTCACAGCAGTCTGGGCCTTTATATGCAGAATATTGTAATATCTCACTAAACGGACCAGGAGCCACCTTTCATTATGTGGAGATTTGCAGGCATGGAGGTAAAAGAGGGAACTAACTGAAAAGATGCACAAATCCATCACCAAAGCAGGCCGTAATGAACTGGAATATACAGAGTGGTCTATTCATACAGTTCTGCAGATGAAATCAAAACAGAATGCAGTGATTGGCAAATCTCATAAATCCACAACAGCAGAACACAGTTGGAACATTTTAGGTGTTTTTAGAGCAAATGGACCATTTTACTAAAATCAATGGGAGCAGCATACTTGTGTGGCATCCCTTTATTATTATTATTATTATTATTATTATTATTATTATTATTATTATTATTATTAAAGTTTAAAATTAGTTTTCGATTTTTTGGGGGAAACGGGAATGCTGTGTCCTCTGGACTAGAGAAGGCAGGGACCACCAGCTCCACACCCTGCAGCTCTGATGGTATGGAGGTGCACTGTCGGCCTCCACATCAGGAAAAGCACCAGTATAAAAGTTTTTAGAGCTGCATCCATATTTCAGAAGACGATGCTAAACCGTGTAGTGCAGCCTTTACAGCAGCGTGGCTTAACAGTAGAAGAGTCTGAACTGTTGGATGAACCAAAAAATCCAACTACAATCCTGTGCGGGAAAAGATTGGGACAACATTCCTCTCCCACAAGTGCAGATGTTCCCAGGTGTGTATGGACTGCTGTTAAAAGAAGCATGGATGCTACAGCGTGGTAAACATGACCCCGCCCATGGTTTTTGAGGTGTGTTCTTACCACTAAATTCAAATTAACCTCATTTCGTTTCTTAAAACTGTAGTTTTTATTTTCTGTTTACTTTATTCCCATCTTTAACCATGTTCTGTTTTGTAGGAGAAATTCAAATGGAAGGCGGTCCCTACGCGTCACATGCTGTGTGGCGTTTTCCCACCTTAAAGGGAAAATGTAAACAACTTTGAGTGTCTTTGTCTTCGTTAAACCAGTTTTAGCTTAAACAGGACATGTCAGATTCAAATCAGAAAAAGAAGTGAACAAAACTTTATTTCTTTTTTTATTGATTTTGGTCTAATCGGCTGTTTGAAGACTGTCACACGGTGTCAGCCGCTCACAGCTCCGCTCTCCCCCAGCTCCTCATTACCAGAGGCAAATTCTCTAACTGTACAATGCAATTTTCTTGGCTTTTAAATGAAATACTGATGTTGTTTCTTTCGTCCGACACAATCTCATGCTTTGAGTGAAAAATGAGACACAACGGGGTAATTAATCCGTATTGAGGGCACTGAGGCTGTGCATCTTCATTGCGGGAAGCGAAGACGGGCGGCTGTTGTTGGAGCTCTGCCTGTCCTGAAAGCAGAGGATTTATATCAGCCTCCATCAGCAGGGATGGAGATGAGGCTCTGATGAATGTCAAATTGCGCTCCTCTAACTCCCCCTTAGAGGAATGCTGACAATCACTTGTACTAACAAGTCAGGTAGTATCTCTGACGAAACAGTCAGAAACCTCTCCCTCAAGGGGCGATCTGTACTTGTCCTCCATGTGAAGGATTGTGGGCTGTGATGGAAGGAAGGTGGGGGTGGGAGACAAGCCGTGTGCTATAATAAGGCAACAAATGGGGATTAATGAGGGCAAATGCGATGGGAAACTGGGAGGAAGGAAACACAGCGAGGATAATGAGTTTGCTTGAGAAGCAGATGGGAGGCGGTTTTGCCTCTGTACACACAACACGACAGTACGGCGGGGGAAGGGAGCGGTAATCGATACAGGCGTTCCACAGTGACGCCGTGTGTGTTTGCTCACAGGTAAGGTCAATCTGAAGGTCAGCGCTGAGGCCCTGAAGACCGAGGCGCTGTGTGGCACGGGTGGCCACAGTCCCTGACGTGGGTCGAACTGACACCGTGATCCGCACCCTGCTGGTGGAGGTCAGTGACATGACAAACTTAAGGTGTTCACAGGTCCTAAGCTGATAGACGTTGTCGTAGTATTTTGATCAGTTACATTGTGGCGAGAATAATGTCAGAATTTTAAAATCTTTCGGTTTAAGTGGCCCACAGATTT